>NC_041386.1:30969573-31024635 GCF_002162155.2 Triticum dicoccoides | reverse complement strand
GAGAGGAGAGGGAGAGGCGACGCAGGCAGGGCGGCGGTGATGCAGGCGGGAGAGGGAGAGGAGAGGGCGGGGCGATGCGGGTGGGGCGGCGAGGACGAGGGAGGGGGCGCGAGTGCGGGCTAGGTCATCTCCACGCGGGTGGTCAAGTTTTATACAGCTGCAGGCGAAATGACGAAAATGCCCCCGGCGGGGCAGATTATTTACGAGTGGTGGCACAAAACGGGAGTAACTATTCATTCGAGCAGTAACTTTTTTTATCCGATGGACAAGGTCATTCCAGGGGTCGATCCGACGGCCCAGATCCGATCAAGCCATCAGATCCGACGGCCAGGGATCCCAAATCGCTGAGGAGCCGGGAGGATGACTCGATCCCTTATTTCTCGATATTGTAAGTAGATATACAAGATTTAGACTCTAATGGTTCTCTTGCATTAGAAAGCTCATCTTGTCACCCGTGGCTTTCAACATGAAGATGGCTACGACTACGATGAGACATTTGCTCATATGGCTCACATGACCACTCTTCGCGCACTTCTCCTGTGATATTTGTTCGCCACTAGTCTGTCTCTCAGCTTGATTTCAAGAATGTCTTTCTTAATGGTCAGTTGCATGAGAAGGTATACATGTAGCCACCACCTACATATTTTTCCCTGATGGCACGATCTGTCGTCTTTGTCGCTCTCTCTATGTCTTTAGCCTCTCGTGTCCGGTTTGAGTGTTTGTCTCAGCGATGACTGCAACTAGTTTTTCCACATACTTATGATCTGCACTTTATAGCATCTTTCAGCTCAGGGTCAAACTTTGCTTCTACATGTTGATGACATGATTATCACTGCGAACAACTCTGAGTGCATTGCCTTTTTTAAAGGTTCGTCTTAGTGAATAGTTTTTATGTCTAATATTGGTCCTTGTTGTTACTTCCTTTGAATTGAGGTTTATTCTACCTCCTGTGGCTTCTTTATTTCCTAAGAGAATTCATTCAGTATCTTCTTGCTTGTGTCGCTCTTAGTGGTAGTCACTATTGACACCGCCATGGAGCTCAACGTCCATCTTTGTGCTTCTGACAAGAGCCTTTGTTTAATCTGACGCGCTACCGTCATCTTGTTGGGAGTCTTGTATTTAGATGTCACTCGTCCAGACATTTCATATCATGTTCTCATTCTAAGTCAGTTTGCCTCTGCTCCCACTTTAATCCACTTTGAGTCACACACCCCCCTCCCTGCGGTTCTACAATATCTATGTAGAACTACCTCTCACTGTCTCTCTCTTATTCCTATGCACAAGTTCGCTCGTCCCTTTGTACTGATTGTGTTTCCTTGATGGTTTTCTCATTGCCCAAAAGACAAAGAAACAAACTGCGCTTTTCAATTTAAGTGCAAAGGCTGAGTTGCAAGTTATACCTCTCTTGGCAACAGAGGTGACTTGGTTACGATGGTTGATTGAGGATTTTGATGCTTTTGTCACTAGACCTACTCCTCCCTTGTTAGACAGTACAAATGCTATCAATATTGCGCACGACCTTGAAAAGCATGAACTCACCAACCATAATGGTGTTGATGTGTCCTATCACTCACATATTGCCCTCTTCCATTCCAATGTGTCTTCTTGTACTACTGTCGTAGACCCCACGTCATCGTCACCTGCAGCTTCCCACCTCGTTCATTCCCTAAGACTTCCCCGATGATTCCCCCCAATCCTCTTCTTTACTGCACTAGTCGTCCGCATCTTGCGGATTCTTCTAATGTGTCATCTTTCGATGAGCCATCTCCCTCGACTATTTATATCTCCTTTTGTTGGCAATGGACCGCCTCTAGCTCAACCTACTTATGGCTTCTGCGCTCGCCCGCTTCCGCATATTGATTGCTATGGGTATTCTAGCGCTGCTCTTCTCAATACGACATATCATGACGCCATGCTCATCCTGAACGGCGACATGCGATGGCAGAGGAGATTGCTGCTCTTGAACGAGGTGGCTGACCGAGGAGCAAGTCTTAAAGATGTTAGAGTTATAATATAAGTCATGTACCCCTTTGTATTTATCTCGTTATATGAGGGGTTTCCTGCATATGTTCCATACCTGTACATGTATATATATATCGGCCTATGGCCTCATGGGAATACAAGTTGCTTTCCTAACATGGTATTAGAGCCTTAGGGTTTTTTTTCGCACGCGCAACTCGTGCTCCCGATCCAATCTCCGAGCAGTCGTCGTCCTCCGAGCGGCGCTGCTCTCTCCTCATCGAGCGCCCAGGCCGGCTGCTTCCGTCCTCGAGTTCGCCGGCCAACTCTGTGCTGCTCGATCCGGTCGGCCCGTCCGCTGGTCTCCGCCTTCAGCCCGAGCACTCCCATCCAATCCTCCTGCTGCTGCTGCTTGTTAAGGATTTCGTATTTACGCTAATCAGGCTGTCTGATTCTTACGTCCACTGGTTCTTACTGCCCGCGGAGATCTGTCTTTCCGTCCCTGCCTCTGAGGTGAGCTCCCCGGTCTCCGGTCTCCTCTCCAGCCGGCCGCTCGAAAGACTCCGCTGCCGCTGCTGGCCCGTCCCGATCCAGTAGCCAGCGCCTGATCCCAATCTGGTCACTCTCGTCGGATCCAAAAAAAAGTCTGCTGCATCGGGCTATGTTGCTGTCCCTCGCTGTCCGGTGATCTTTGATGGTACTAACTACACCGAGTTCACTGGCTTTATGCGCATTCACATGCGTGGCATCCGTCTCTGGGGTGTTCTTTCTGGCGAGGTCTGCTGTCCGCCACGTCCAGTTCCTCCGGTGGCCCCTACTCCGCCAACTCCATCGGCTCTTCCTACGGATGCTAATCAGGTCGCCAAGGATGCGGCTAAGCTTGCTGATGAGGCTGCTGATCGTGATTATGATGATAGGGTTTTGGCTTATGAGGAGGCTCTTCAGACGTATCATGGTGCTTTGTCTGTTTACACCCAGTGGCTTGATGATGATGCTCGTGCTGCAGCTGTTCTCACTGCTAGTGTTCTGCCTCAGTTTGCTTCTGAATTTCTGGGTCTTCCTACTGTCTTTGAGATGTGGACCCGTCTTCGTGAGCACTATCAGCCTTCTGGTGATGCCTTATACCTCTCTGTGATCCGTCAGGAGCATGCTCTTCAGCAGGGTGACTCTACTGTTGATGACTTCTATGCACAGAGTTCTGCTATCTGGCGCCAGCTTGATTCTCTCCGTAGTGCTGGGTGTCGTACCTGCCCCTGTTGCCAGGCTGTCCAGGCCAACTTGGAGTTTCATCGCGTCTATGAGTTCCTGTCTCGGCTCCGTAAGGAGTTTGAGCCCCGGCGTGCTCAGTTATTTGCTCGTGGCCGTATTTCTCTCATGGAGGCGCTTTCTGAGATTTGTGTTGAGGAGACTCGCTTACGTGGTGCTGGTTTGCTGGAGGTTCCCTCTGTGCTTGCTACTCGTGCTCCTACGCCACTTGCTCCATCGACCACTTCTCGCTCGAGTGCTCCGCCGCTCTTGCCCACTCCTTCTGGAGGCTCAGGTCGCCCCCGTCCACATTGCGCCTATTGCAACAATGATGGTCATCTTGAGTCTCAGTGCTACACGAAGAAGAAACACCTGCGCAAGGCTCGATAATCATCTTCAGGGACTTCGTCATCTACCTCGACAGCTTCAGCCATTGCTTTGACTGAGCAGGATATTCTGAGACTTAAGCGGCTGCTCCCGGCTTCAGGTTCTTCCTCGACGGGTACTGTCGGTTCCGTGACTGATGGTTCCCGCATTGAGCAATCACCCTCTACACAGTCAGGTACATCCCCATGGGTTCTGGACTCTGGAGCTTCTTTTCATATGTCTTCTCATTCCTCCACTTTGTCCTCTCTTCGATCACTGGATTCTCCTATTCATGTCTTCACTGCTGATGGTACTCCACTTTCTATTGCTAGTAGAGGCAATCTTACTACTCCTTATTCTGTTCCTGATGTTGCTCATGTTCCTCGACTTACCATGAATTTGTTTTCTGTTGGTCAACTTACGGATTCTGGTTGTCGCGTCATCCTCGACGTTGATTCTTGTTCTGTCCAGGACCGTCACACGCACACTCTGGTTGGGGCTGGCCCTCGCCGCTGTGATTCTCAGGGTCTTTGGGAGTTGGACTAGCTTCATGTTCCTTCTGCTGCCACCACCTTCGCCAATTCTTCCGCTTCTGTTGCCTCCGTCACTGGTTCCTACCAGCAGTGGCATCATCGACTTGGTCATCTGTGTGGTTCTCGGTTGTCTTCTTTAGTTCGTCGAGGCCTTCTGGGGTCTGTCTTAGGAGATGTCTCTTTAGAGTGTCAGGGTTGTCGTCTTGGCAAGCAGATTCAGTTACCATATTCACATAGTGAGTCAGTGTCTAAGCGTCCTTTCGATTTAGTTCATTCTGCTGTATGGGGTCCGGCCCCTTTCGCTTCGAAAGGTGGTCATAAATACTATATTATTTTCATAGATGATTTCTCTCGTTACACCTGGCTTTATTTCATGACTTCTCGTTCTGAGGTGTTGTCTATTTATAAGCGTTTTGCTGCCATGGTTCATACTCAGTTCTCTTC
Organism: Triticum dicoccoides; assembly: GCF_002162155.2. Classification (NCBI taxonomy): domain Eukaryota; kingdom Viridiplantae; phylum Streptophyta; class Magnoliopsida; order Poales; family Poaceae; genus Triticum; species Triticum dicoccoides. Next base: position 31,020,088 of record NC_041386.1, on the reverse strand, counting down.
ACCCATTCGTGTTTTTCGTGCTGACTCCGCTGGCGAGTATATCTCTAAGATGTTGCGTGGTGTTCTTGCTGAGCACGGGACTCTCTCTCAATTCTCTTGTCCTGGTGCTCATGCTCAGAATGGTGTGGCTGAGCGAAAGCATCGACATCTTCTTGAGACGTCTCGTGCATTGATGATTGCTGCCTCTCTCCCGCCTCATTTTTGGGCTGAGGCCGTCTCCACATCCACCTATCTTATCAATATACAGCCTTCCGCTGCTCTACAGGGTGGTGTTCCTTTCGAGCGACTTTTTGATCGTTCTCCCGATTATTCGATGCTTCGCTTGTTTGGTTGTGTTTGCTATGTTCTTCTTGCCCCTCGCGAACGCACCAAACTGACCGCTCAGTCTGTTGAGTGTGTCTTCTTAGGCTACAGTGATGAGCATAAGGGCTATCGTTGTTGGGATCCTATTGGTCGTCGGATGCGTATCTCTCGAAATGTGACTTTTGAAGAGTCTCGTCCCTTCTACCCATGCCCATCTTCCTCGACTTTTTCAGTGCAGGATATTTCTTTCCTCACTTTTCCCGACTCACCTATCACCCCCGCCAACACTGTACCTCTCCGTTCCACTTCCTCTCCTTCTCCACATCTAGTTGATTTGCAGCCACCATCCTCCCCGGTCTCCTCGCCTAGCATGTCACCGGGTTCTCCACCTTCATCTCCGGTGACTTCCTCCCCGGTCTCCTCTCCCAGTCTGTCACCGGATTCTACACCTTCATCTCCGGTGACTTCTTCGTCGCCACCCCCTAATTCTACCTTGCCGATTCCTCCTTCTATTATTCCATCTCTTCCTCAGCATTACACTCGTCGTCCACGACCAGTCGATGCCTCTGTGGATGGGTCGTCATCTTCCTCTTAGCCTACTTATGGCTTGCATTCTCGTCCTCGTCCGCCTGTTGATCGCTTTGGATTTCCCACCGCTGGTGCTGCTGTTCTTGAGCTGACTTCTTACCGTCAGGCTGTTGTTCATCCTGAATGGCAGTTTGCGATGGCTGAGGAGATTGCTGCTCTTGAACGCACTGGTACCTGGGATCTTGTTTCTCTTCCTCCCGGAGTCCGTCCGATCACTTGTAAGTGGGTCTACAAGGTTAAGACTCGCTCCGATGGTTCTCTTGAGCGTCACAAAGCTCGTCTTGTGGCTCGTGGTTTTCAGCAGGAGCATGGTCGTGATTATGACGAGACTTTTGCTCCTGTGGCTCATATGACCACTGTTCGTACACTTCTTGCCGTTGCCTCTGCACGCCACTGGTCTATATCTCAGCTTGATGTTAAGAATGCCTTTCTTAATGGTGAACTGCGTGAGGAGGTGTACATGCAGCCACCACCTGGGTATTCTGTTCCTGATGGCATGGTATGTCGTCTTCGTCACTCTCTCTATGGCCTTAAGCAAGCCCCCCGAGCCTGGTTTGAGCGCTTTGCCTCTGTGATCACTGCTGCTGGGTTTTTAGCAAGTGCTCATGATCCAGCATTGTTTATTCACCTTTCTCCTCGTGGTTGGACTCTTCTTCTTCTTTATGTTGATGACATGATCATCACGGGAGATGACCCCGAGTATATTGCCTTTGTAAAGGCCCGTCTTAGTGAGCAGTTTCTTATGTCTGATCTTGGACCCCTTCGCTACTTTCTTGGGATTGAAGTCTCTTCTACCTCTTATGGCTTTTTTATATCCCAGGAAAAGTATATCCAGGATCTTCTTGCTCGTGCTGCTCTTATTGATGAGCGCGTTGTTGAGACTCCTATGGAGCTCAATGTTCACCTCCGTGCTACTGATGGTGATCCTCTCCCTGACCCGATGCGTTATCGTCATCTTGTTGGCAGTCTTGTCTATCTAGCTGTCACTCGTCCGGACATCTCTTATCCGGTTCATATTCTGAGTCAGTTTGTCTCTGCCCCCACCTCGGTTCACTATAGTCATCTCCTTCGTGTTTTTTGATATCTTCGAGGCATGATCTCTCACCGTCTATTCTTTCCTCACTCCAGTTCTTTACAGCTCCGGGCCTATTGGGATGCTACGTGGGCTAGTGATCCTTCCGATCGCCGTTCACTTTCTGTTTACTGTGTTTTTCTTGGTGGTTCTCTCATTGCCTGGAAGACGAAGAAACAGCTTGCAGTTTCCCGTTCGAGTGCCGAGGCTGAGTTGCGAGCAATGGCTCTTTTGACGGCAGAGGTGACTTGGTTACGGTGGTTACTTCAGGATTTTGGTGTTTCTGTCACTACACCGACTCTGCTTTTATCTGACAGTACAGGTGCTATCAGCATTGCACGCGATCCTGTGAAGCATGAGCTCACCAAGCATATTGGTGTTGATGCTTTCTATGTGCGCACTGCTGTGCAGGATCAGGTTATTGCTCTTCAGTATGTGCCTTCCGAGTTACAGTTGGCGGATTTCCTGACGAAGGCTCAGACTAGAGCACAACATGGCTTTTATCTCTCCAAACTCAGTGTTGTTCATCCACCATGAGTTTGAGGGGGGGTGTTAGAGTTATAATATAAGTCATGTACCCCTTTGTATTTATCCCGTTGTATCAGGGGTTTCCTGCATATGTTCCACACCTGTACATGTATATATATATCAGCCTATGGCCTCATGGGAATACAATTTGCTTTCCTAACAAAAGATACAGTGGGCCTTAAGATCCGACTCAAGCAACGACACGAGAGCTCAGCAATGACGAGCTGCAAGCCCACATAAACACCCTAAGAGACCTAGGGTCAAACAAAATTCTGCTCACAATAGCAATATTTTTTGGAATTTTGGTTTTTTCTCAAAGGCAAACAAGAACGTGAAGCGAAGCAAAGATAAAATATTTTCAAAGTTTCAACAAATAGCCAATGAAATAAACTTCCAAAGAACAAGCAAAACGAACGATGAAATATTTTTGTTGTTTTCTCATAGAACTTCAGAAGAACAAAAGGACAAAGAAATATTTTAGGGTTTATTTTAAAAGCAAACAACAACAAATAAAAGAAAAAATAGGAAGAAAAATAAATCAAAAAGAACACTTCAAACAATTGACACTCAACAAGACACAAACGAGAAATCTTTTGGAGTTTTTGGGTTTTGCAACTAAACACATAGATGAAATAAATGACAAAAAGAAAACAGCAAAGAAAAGCCAAAAAGAACAACCAAAAGAAAACAAAAGAACACCGAAAGACAAATATTTTTTGGAATTTTGGAAACATAAAAGGCCAAAACTAAATTAAAGAAACACAGCAGAAATATTTTTGGAACTTCTGTTTTTTTCTCAAATAAGGTAAACAAGAGCTATAGAGAAGCAAAGATAAAATATTTTTTCAAAGTTTCAACAAAGAGGCAATCAAATAAACTTTCAAAGAAAAAGCAAAACGAACGAGAAAATATTTTTTTTCTCAAAGAACTTCGAAAGAACAAATGGACAAAGAAATCTTTTGGGGTTACTATTAAAAGCAAACAACAAACATCCAAAAGAAAAATAGGAAGAAAAAAGCAAAAGAACACCTCAAATAGTTAACACTCAATAAGAGCAAAAGACAAATCTTTTTCGAATTTTTGGGTTTTGCAACTTAAACACAAAGAGAAAAGAAACAATAAAAAGAAAACTGCAAAGAAAAGCCAAAAAGAACAACCAAAAGAAAACAAGGAAAACAAGGCAAACAAGAAATCTTTTTGGAATTTTTGGGTTTTGCAACTTAAGCACAAAGACGAAAGGAGCAACAAAAAGAAACAGCAAGAAAAGCCAATAAGAACAATCAAAAGCAAACGAAGGAAAACAAGGAAAAGTGAAAGGGAAATATTTTTGGATTTTTTGAAATATAAAAGGCAAAGAGCTGAGAGAAACACCACTAAATTTTTGGATTTTTTTTGGTTTTCTCAAAGAAGGCAAACAATAACGCAAAGAGATAAGCAAAGATACAAGATTTCCAAAGTTTCAACAAAGAGGCAATCAGATAAACTTCCAAAGAAAAAGCAAAAAGAATGAAGAAATATTTTTGTTGTTTTCTCAAAGAACTTCAAAAGAAAAAAGGGAGAAAGAAATGTTTTGTGGTTTCTTGTAAAAGCAAGCAAATAAACAAAAGAAACAATAAGAAGGAAAAGAACCATAAAGAACACAAAAGAAAGAGATCAAAAACCAAATGAAGCCAAACAAGAAGAACGAGAAATACATTTGGGTTTTCGATCTTTTAACAAAACACCTACTTCCTACTTCTAGTTTCATTGCCCAGTACTTCTTTGTCAACCTCTTCAGTTGAGACCCTGACTACACCGAAGGTTAGGTGACTTTAGTATCTACTAGCGGCTTCTTTTGGTTCAACATCAACAGGTTTTGCTACTAATTTTTCTTGTATCGAGTGACCACTTTTTACACAACAAGGTACATCTCCATGTATTTTCTTATTAACTTACGATTCTTTCAGTTTGTCAGCCATTCGACCTCCAGATTCTCATGTTCATGTTCTGACTAGAATCCTCACACGGATGCTCTACTTGGTGTTGGCCCTCGACGTTGTAATTCAAGTTCCTTTGGGTGCTTATCTAGCTTAACCTTCCCTTTGCTACCACCGCTGCCAGTCTCTCTGCCTCGGTTACTTTGTTTAGCGGCTCTTTTGGAATCATCGTCTTGGTCACTTGTGTGACTCTAGTCTCTCATCCTTAGTCCGACGTGGTCTTCTTGGATCTGTCTCTGGCGGTGTGACTTTAGGCTGTCAGTTTGCCGGCTTAGCAAACAGGGTAAGTTACATTATCCTCATAGCGAGATTGTGTCTCATCGTCCTTTTGATCTTGTTCATTTTGATGTTTGGGGGTCCAGGTCCCTTTGCCTCAAAAGGAGGACATCGCTGCTATATTATCTTTATAGATGATTTCTCTCGATACACATGGATATATTTTATGCTTTTCTTCTAGTGAGGTCTTATCTACCAGTAAGAAGTTTGCCGCCATGCTTCATACCCAATTTTCCATTCCTATATGCGTCTTCCATGCAGATTTTGCTTGCGAGTTTATCAATCATTTATTGCGCGGATTCCTTGCTGAGTAGGGCGCACTTTCTGAAGGCTCATCTTAGTGAATTGATTTAATGTCTGATCTTGGTCCCTTTCACTACTTCGAACTGAGGTTTCTTCTACCTCTGATGGCTTCTTTATTTCCCAAGAGAAGTACATTTAGGATCTTCTTGCTCGTGCTGCTCTTAGTGATAAGGTCACTGCTGAATCTTGGTCATCTTCGCTACTTCCTTGAGATTGTTCCTTATTTCCTAAGAGAAGTATATCCAAAATCTTCTTGCTCGTGTTGCTCTTACTGACGAGCGCACTATTGAGACTCCGAGTCAACGTCCACCTTTGTGCCCACCTTTGCTCCCTGCCAGTCTGGATGGGCATTCTTTGCCTTGCTGCAGGCTGCTATGAGTAATGTCTCAATCCCACATCCCGTGTTCCCTTTATGTGCGACACCATAACCGCACGCTCGAGCACCACCAATGGTGAGCAGGAGCTCGGACAGTCGACGCGTACCTTGTTTATGCACGGGACGAGCCGAGGACAGGCACTACCTAAAGTCGAGGCCAAGGGCGCAGTAGGAGAACCTGGGGTGCTTAATCAAGTGCGTGACCCACAACCCACAAACAGGAAAAGAACGCCAAGCCGTATCGGTGGGGTACGAAGAGTGCATAGGCACGTGGGATGCTGGATCAAGTCCCTCTATTGCCACCATCGCCAGTCTTTGCCTCTATTGTCTTGTCTACCAGTTATATTTAGGATTGGCATCATCCCCTTGGATCAGTTGTTATGTCTCATCCTTAGTTCGACGTGGTCTTCTTCGATCCCTCTCTGGTGATGCGTCTAATCCATGGTCCAATTACCTTATACTCATAGCGAGACAGTGTCTCGTTGTCCTTCCGACCTTGTTCAATATGATCTCAGGGGTCCATCTCCCTATGCCTCCGGTAGTAACTTCTCTCTACACACATGGATATACTTTATTTCTTCTTGTAGTGAGGTCTTATAAGCCTTTTGCTGCCATGGTTCACACTCAGTTCTCTACACCTATTTGTGTGTACTGTGACCTCTTCTTTACTAAACTAGTCGTCCACATCTTGTGAATCCTTCTGATGCGTCATCTTTCAATGAGCTATCTCCCTCGACTACTATGTCTCCTTCTGTTGACAATGCACCTCCTCCAGCTCAACCTACTTATGGCTTGTACGCTCGCCCGCTTCTGCTTATTGATCACTATGGGTATTCTAGCGTTGCTCTTAATACGACTTACCGTGACGCCATGTTCATCCCAAACATCGACATGTTATGGCAAAGGAGATTGCTGCTATTGAACATAGCGACACGTGGGATCTCATTTTCCTTCCTCCCATGCTCATCCCATCACTTGTATATTGTAAGTACATCTACAAGATTTAGACTCTAATGGTTCTCTTGCGTTAGAAAGCTCATCTTGTGACCCGTGGCTTTCAACATGAAAATGGCTATGACTACGATGAGACATTTGCTCATATGGCTCACATGACCACTCTTCGCGTACTTCTCCTATGATATTTGTTCGCCACTAGTCTGTCTCTCAGCTTGATGTCAAGCATGTCTTTCTTAATGGTCAGTTGCATGAGAAGGTATACGTGTAGCCACCACCTAGATATTTTTTCCTGATGGCACGATCTGTCGTCTTTGTCGCTCTCTCTATGCCTTTAGCCTCTCTTGGCCGGTTTGAGTGTTTGTCTCAGCGATGATTGCCACTAGTTTTTTCCACATGCTTATGATCTGCACTTTATAGCATCTTTTAGCTCAGGGTCAAACTTTGCTTCTACATGTTGATGACATGATCATCACTGCAAACAACTCTGGGTGCATTGCCTTTTTTGAAGGTTCGTCTTAGTGAATAGTTTTTATGTCTAATATTGGTCCTCATTGTTACTTACTTTGAATTGAGGTTTATTCTACCTCTTGTAGCTTCTTTATTTCCTAAGAGAATTCATTCAGTATCTTCTTGCTCGTGCTGCTCTTAGTGGTAGTCACTATTGACACTGCCATGGAGCTCAACGTCCATCTTTGTGCTTCTGACAAGGGCCTTTGTTTGATCTGACGTGCTACCGTCATCTTGTTGGGAGTCTTGTGTTTAGATGTCACTCGTCCAGACATTTCATATCATGTTCTCATTCTAAGTCAGTTTGCCTCTGCTCCCACTTTAATCCACTTTGAGTCACACACCCCCTCCCTGCGGTTCTACAATATCTATGTAGAACTACCTCTCACCGTCTCTCTCTTATTCCTATGCACAAGTTCGCTCGTCCCTTTGTACTGGCTGTGTTTCCTTGATGGTTTTCTCATTGCCCAAAAGACAAAGAAACAAACTGCGCTTTTCAATTTGAGTGCAAAGGCTGAGTTGCAAGTTATACCTCTGTTGACAACAGAGGCGACTTGGTTACGATGGTTGATTGAGGATTTTGATGCTCTTGTCACTAGACCTACTCCTCCCTTGTCAGACAGTACAAATGCTATCAATATTGCGCACGACCTTGCAAAGCATGAACTCACCAACCATAATGGTGTTGATGCGTCCTATCACTCACGTATTGCCCTCTTCCATTCCAATGTGTCTTCTTGTACTACTGTCGTAGACCCCACGTCATCGTCACCTGCGGCTTCCCTACCTTGTTCATTCCCTAAGACTTCCCCGATGATTCCCCCCAATCCTCTTCTTTACTGCACTAGTCGTCCGCATCTTGCGGATTCTTCTAATGTGTCATGTTTCGATGAACCATCTCCCTCGACTATTTATATCTCCTTCTGTTGGCAATGGACCGCCTCTAGCTCAACCTACTTATGGCTTCTGCGCTCGCCCGCTTCCGCATATTGATCGCTATGGGTATTCTAGCGCTGCTCTTCTCAATACGACATATCGTGACGCCATGCTCATCCCGAACGGCGACATGCGATGGCAGAGGAGATTGCTGCTCTTGAACGAGGTGGCTGACTGGGGAGCAAGTCTTAAAGATACAGTGGGCCTTAAGATCCGACTCAAGCAACGACACGAGAGCTCAGCAATGACGAGCTTCGAGCCCACATAAACACCCTAAGAGACCTAGGGTCAAACAAAATTCCGCTCAGAATAGAAATATTTTTTGGAGTTCTGTTTTTTCTCAAAGGCAAACAAGAAACGTGAAGCAAAGCAAAGATAAAATATTTTCAAAGTTTCAACAAATAGCCAATGAAATAAACTTCCAAAGAAAAAGGAAAACGAACGACGAAATATTTTTGTTGTTTTCTCAAAGAACTTCAAAAGAACAAAAGGACAAAGAAATATTTTAGGGTTTATTTTAAAAGCAAACAACAAAAAATAAAAGAAAAAATTAGGAAGAAAAATAAATCAAAAAGAACACTTCAAACAATTGACACTCAATAAGACACAAACGAGAAATCTTTTGGAGTTTTTGGGTTTTGCAACTTAAACACAGAGATGAAATAAACGACAAAAAAACAGCAAAGAAAAGCCAAAAAGAACAACCAAAAGAAAACAAAAGAACACCGAAAGAGGAATATTTTTTGGAATTTTGGAAACATAAAAGCCCAAAACTAACTTAAAGAAACACAGCAGAAATATTTTTGGAACTTTTGTTTTTTTTCTTAAATAAGGTAAACAAGAGCTAAAGAGAAGCAAAGATAAAATATGTTTTCAAAGTTTCAAAAAAGAGGCAATCAAATAAACTTTCAAAGAAAAAGCAAAACGAACAAGAAAATATTTTTTTGTTTTCTCAAAGAACTTCGAAAGAACAAAAGGACAAAGAAATCTTTTGGGGTTACTATTAAAAGCAAACAACAAACATCCAAAAGAAAAATAGGAAGAAAAAAACAAAAGAACACGTCAAATAGTTAACACTCAATAAGAGCAAAAGAGAAATCTTTTTGGAATTTTTGGGTTTTGCAACTTAAACACAAAGTGAAAAGAAACGATGAAAAGAAAACAGCAAAGAAAAGCCAAAAAGAACAACCAAAAGAAAACAAGGAAAACAAATGAACAACGAAAGAGAAATGTTTTTAGATTTTCGAAAATGATAAAAGGCAAAGAACTTAAAGAAACGCGACAAAAATATTTTTTGAATTTTTGCTTTTCTTGAAGATGGCGAACAAGAATGTAAAGGCAAGCAAAGATAAAATATTTTCAAAGTTTCAACAAAGAGGCAATAAAATACACTTCCAAAGAAAAAGAAAAACGAACAAGGAAATATATTTGTTGTTTTCTCAACAAACATCAAAAGAACAAAAGCACAATGAAATCTTTTGGCGTTTCTAGAAAACAACAAAAAAACATATAAAAGAAAAAATAGGATGAAAAAAGAACACTCTAAACACTCGAGACTCAACAAGATGCAAACAAGAAATCATTTTTGGAATTTTTGGGTTTTGCAACTTAAGCACAAAGACGAAAGGAACAACAAAAAGAAACAGCGAGAAAAGCCAATAAGAACAATCAAAAGCAAACAAAGGAAAACAAGGAAAAGTGAAAGAGAAATATTTTTGGATTTTTTGAAATATAAAAGGCAAAGAACTGAGAGAAACACCACTGAAGTATTTTTGGATTTTTTTGGTTTTCTCAAAGAAGGCGAACAATAACGCAAAGAGACAAGCAAAGATACAAGATTTCCAAAGTTTCAACAAAGAGGCAATCAGATAAACTTCCAAAGAAAAAGCAAAAAGAATGAAGAAATATTTTTGTTGTTTTCTCAAAGAACTTCAAAAGAAAAAAGGGAGAAAGAAATGTTTTGTGGTTTCTTGTAAAAGCAAGCAAATAAACCAAAGAAACAATAAGAAGGAAAAGAACCATAAAGAACACAAAAGAAAGAGATCAAAAACCAAATGAAGACAAACAAGAAGAACGAGAAATACATTTGGGTTTTCGATCTTTTAACAAAACACCTACTTCCTACTTCTAGTTTCATTGCCCAGTACTTCTTTGCCAACCTCTTCAGTTGAGACCCTGACTACACCGAAGGTTAGGCGACTTTTTACACCGAAGGTTAGTATCTACTAGCGGCTTCTTTTGGTTCAACATCAACAGGTTTTGCTACTAATTTTTCTTGTACCGAGTGACCACTTTTTACACAACCAGGTACATCTCCATGTATTTTCTTATTAACTTATGGTTCTTCTAGTTTGTCAGCCATTCGACCTCCAGATTCTCATGTTCATGTTCTGATTAGAATCCTCACACGGATGCTCTACTTGGTGTTGGCCCTCGACGTTGTAATTCCAGGTCCTCTAGGTGCTTATCTAGGTTAACCTTCCCTTTCCTGCCACCGCCGCCAGTCTCTCTGCCTCGGTTACTTTGTTTACCGACTCTTTTGGAATCATCATCTTGGTCACTTGTGTGACTCTAGTCTCTCATCCTTAGTCCGACGTTGTCTTCTTGGATCTGTCTTTGGCGGTGTGTCTTTAGGCTGTCAGTTTGTCGGCTTAGCAAACATGTTAAGTTACATTATCCTCATAGCGAGATTGTGTCTCATCGTCCTTTTGATCTTGTTCACTTCGATGTTTGGGGGTCCAGGTCCCTTTGCCTCAAACGGAGGACATTGCTGTTATATTATCTTTATAGATGATTTCTCTCGATACACATGGATATATTTTATGCTTTTCTTCTAGTGAGGTCTTATCTACCAGTAAGAAGTTTGCCGCCATACTTCGTATCCAATTTTCCATTCCTATATGCGTCTTCCATGCAGATTTTGCTTGCGAGTTTATCAATCATTTATTGCGTGGATTCCTTGCTGAGTAGGGCGCACTTTTTGAAGGCTCATCTTAGTGAATAGATCTAATGTCTGATCTTGGTCCCTTTCACTACTTCGAACTGAGGTTTCTTCTACCTCTGATGGCTTCTTTACTTCCCAAGAGAAGTACATTTAGGATCTTCTTGCTCGTGCTGCTCTTAGTGATAAGGTCACTGCTGAATCTTGGTCATCTTCACTACTTCCTTGAGATTGTTATTTATTTCTTATGAGAAGTATATCCATAATCTTCTTGCTCGTGTTGCTCTTACTGATGAGTGCACTTTTGAGACTCCGAGTCAACGTCCACCTTTGTGCCCACCTTTGCTCCCTGCCAGTATGGATGGGCATTCTTTGCCTTGCTGCAGGCTGCTATGAGTACTGTCTCAATCCCACATCCCGTGTTCCCTTTATGTGCGACACCATAACCACACGCTCGAGCACCACCAATGGTGAGCAGGAGCTCGGACAGTCGACGCGTACCTGGTGTATGCACGGGACGAGCCGAGGACAGGCGCTACCTAAAGTCGAGACCAAAGGCGTAGTAGGAGAACCTGGGGTGCTTAATCAAGTGCGTGACCCACAACCTGCAAACAGGAAAAGAACGCCAAGCCGGATCGGTGGGTTACGAAGAGTGCATAGGCACGTGGGATGCTGGATCAAGTCCCTCTATTGCCACCGTCGCCAGTCTTTGCCTCTATTGCCTTGTCTACCAGTTATTTTCAAGATTGGCATCATCCCCTTGGATCACTTGTTATCTCTCATCCTTAGTTCGACGTGGTCTTCTTCGATCCCTCTCTAATGATGTCTCTAATCCACGGTCCAATTACCTTATACTCATAGCGAGACAGTGTCTCGTTGGCCTTCCGACCTTGTTCAATATGATCTCAGGGGTCCATCTCCCTTTGCCTCCGGTAGTAACTTCTCTCTACACACATGGATATACTTTATTTCTTCTTGTAGTGAGGTCTTATAAGCCTTTTGCTGCCATGGTTCACACTCAGTTCTCTACACCTATTTGTGTGTTCTATGATGACTCTGGTGGAATCCTTTTTTAGCAGACTTTGGCTCTCTTATCCTGTTGCTCATGCTCAAAATGGCGTGGCTGAGCGCAAGCATCGCCACCTTCTTGAGACGACTCGTTCGTTATGGTCACCGCATCTCTTCCGTCGCACTTTTGGGTCGAGTTTGTCTCCACTTCCATCTATATCATCAACCTTTAGCAATCCACTGCTCTGCAGGGTGACGCTCCTTTCAAGCGACTATTTGCTTGTTTATTCGGTGCTTCAATTATTTGGTTGTGTTTGCTATGTCCTTCTTGCCCCTCGTGAACGCACCAAACTGACTTGTCAGTCTGTTGAGTGTGTCTTCTTAGGATACAACAATGAGCATAAGGGATATCGTTGTTGGGATCATGTTGTTCATCGGATGCCTATTTCTTGGGATATGACTTTTGTTGATTCCATCTTCTTCCGCCTTTTAAGTGGAGTATATCTTCCACAATTTTCCCGACACTCCTACCACTCCTATTGAGCCCTTATCAAGTCGTCGTACTGCTCCTGCTTCTCTTATTATTGTAGAACCAACGCCATCATCTCCTATAATTTCCTCACCTCACTTATCACATGATTCTACACCTTCATCACCGATGGTTTCCTTCTCTCCATCACCTGAGTTTATCCCGATGATTCCAACTTGTATTCTTCCATCTTTTCCTAATTTCTATACAGGACGTCTACGTGTTGTGGATGCGTCTACCGATGTGCCATCTTCCCCGTCTCATCCTACTTATGGCTTGCGTCCTCGTCTGCTTTGGCATGTTGACCGCCTAGGTCTTCCAAGCATTGGCGATGTTGTTCTTGAGCCAACTTCTTATTGTGGTGTTGTTCATACCAAATGGCACCTTGTGATGGCAGAGGAGACTGCTGCTCTTGAGCGCATCGGCACGTGGGATATTGTATATGTTCCTCCTCGTGTTCTTCCCATCACTTGGTGGGTCTACAAGGTTAGGACTCACTCTTATGGTTCTCTTGGGCATTACAAAGCTCGTGTTGTGGGTAATGGCTTTCAGCAGGAGCATGGTCCTGATTACGATGAGACTTGCTCACCACTGTTCGCACACTTCTTTTTGGCCTCTGTTCACCACTGATCTGTGTCTAGGCTTGATGTTAAGAATGCATTTCTTAATGGTGAGCTACTCCTTACGACATGCTTTCTCGTCTTCATCACTCTCACTATGGCTCTAAGCAAGCCCCTCACACCTGGTTTGAGTGTTTTGCCTCTATGGTGGCTACTGCTAGATTTCATTGAGTGCTCATGATCCGACATTGTTTGTCCTCCTTTCTGTTTTTGGTAGGACTCTTCTTCTATATGCTATGACAAGATCATCACTGACACAGACCGTGAGTATATTGCCTTTGTTAAGGCATGTCTTAGTATGCAGTTTCTTATGTTTTATCTTAGCCCTCTCTGCTTCTTTCTTGGGATTGAGGTCCCTTCATGCTGAAAAATAATAATTTAGGATCTTACTCGCGCTACTCTTACTGATGAGCGCATGTTGAGACTCCCATGGAGCTCAATGTTTACCTCCCTGCTAATGATGTTGACCTACTATCTAATCTGGCGCTTTATTGACATTTTGTTGTGAGTCTATCTGTCTGGCACTCACCCGAAAGAAGAAACATACTACAGTGCAATGCCCCCCGTTCGAGTGCACCTCCTCCTGCGGCGGCGGCACTCCACTTTCCTACTCTACCCTCCACTATATGCTCTGCGGTGTTGTCGTCGTGGCTAGGATGGTGGTAAACTCGCTAGCACTAATGCCTCTCGCACGATGTTGCTAGAGCCTTCATCCTCTCAAGTGGCATGACACTCCCATCGAGCTCAACATCCACCTTTGTTTGATCTGACACGCTATCATCATCTTGTTGGGAGTCTTGTCTATTTAGATGTCACTCGTCCAGAAATTTCATATCACGTTCTCATTCTAAGTCACTTTGTCTCTGCTCTCACTTTTATCCACTTGAGTCACCCCCCCCTTCTACAATATCTTCGTGGAAATATCTCTCACCGTCTCTCTTCTTCCTATGCTCAAGTTCGCACGTCCCTTTTTCTTGATGGTTTTGTCATTGCCTACAAGACAAAGAAACCGATTGTGCTTTTCCCTTCTAGTGCAAAGGCTGAGTTGCAAACTATGGCTCTTTTGTCAACAAAGGCATATGATGGTAGCTTAAGGATTTTTTTGTTTGTATCACTACACCTACTCCTCTGTTGTAGAGTACAGGTGTTGTCACTCACCTACTCCTCTGTTGTTAGAGAGTACATGTGCTATCAGTATTGTGCATGACCCTGTGCAATATAGCTCACCATGCATATTGGTGTCGATGCTTCCTTCGTATGCTCCAGTGTGCAGGATCAAATAATTCCTCTATCTCTTCAAACTCAGTGTTGTTGATCCACCATTAGCTAGGAAAGGATTTTATTCTCTAGTACTCCCTCCATTAACGATTATAAGATGTTCTAACTTTTTTCTGAATCAGATACGTTTTAGTGTGTTTTGTTCACTCATTTCTATGCGTAGTTCATATTAAAATATCCAAAACATCTCATAATAGTGAACAAAGGGAGTATACTTTTATACTTAAAAGAAGTAATTCTCCCTCGCCCTTTATGGTCATCCAGCCGGGCATAGCTCCCCCTGTGGCCTCCGCCCCGAACATACCTCCCCCTAAACATGCTCGAGTGCACTCTTGCTCCTTTTCTAGACCACACACCATACTCTAGATTCTCTCGGCCGAGATCCTTATTTAGTAGGAGTATGGGACTAAAACATTGCACATTATTTTTGCTTCCCTGGGTCAAATGAGTGGTCGGTACCTCCTTCCACAATGCCGTCACCCACCATCCCGTTCTACCCTCCGCTGTGGCATTGTCGTCGCTTGCGCCGATGTATCTAGCGTGACGTCACCAGATCCTTCATCCTCTCAAGTGGCATGAATGGCCGAAGGGGACACTGTCGCCATGGCTGCTGGCATTCCCTTCCTTGGATCGTGAAGTGATTGGGAGTGAGACTAAGGGAAATATGGGAAATGAGACGATTACTAGCGTATTAGGGAAATGAGGCCCAAACAAAACCGCTGAGATGAGTTAGGCCCACTACCAAAATGGTAGGTGTATTCTTCAACAAAGTGGGGACACACTTTTGATGGAAACAAGACCGGGTGGGATATAGTCGTACTCTATCAATCTCAAATAATAATCTGTTTTTTCTTGGCAAACTTTAACCCCTACTTTCAAATAATAATTTGACCCAAACACTAAACTAGCATTGACCATAAACTTTTATACGTACATCACACCATATGTTTAGAATCTACTAAGGCGTATGAAAAAAAGGATAAATCTACACACATAATTTACATGTAACCGTTATAATTATATCGTTTTAGAAATGCTATAGGTAGGTTTGGCTAGATGTCTAGGCCCATTTCTACACTCTATTACATCGTATGTTTGTAAAAGAAACATTACAAAATATGCACATCTATATAGCAGCTAGTCTCCTACAAAGAAACATGCTTTTCTCTTTTGGAATAAAAGACCATAACCCTTTTTTGCGGGGGGAATAACCGTAACTTAACAGTCAACTGAACAACAACACAACTAAGGAAATGAAAATATAATCACAATATACATAGAATAAGAATGTGTGAAATAGATAGCCATGTCATAAACATCAGTTGTGGACAAATTTAGGGTGGTTGATAAAACAGAATCATTACCTTTGAAGCAGAATTGAGATTTGGTCATTCCAGAGTTCCAATAATTCTGTAGAATGAATCAAAACTGTCACATAACTGAGTGTAACTGGTTGGGTGGTGAGCTGATCTAGAGGTGGGGTTGCGACTGCATCCGCTGGAGCCTCGGACTATCGATTTGGACAAACCAATTTAAATGCAACAGCAGCAGCTCCCACGACGCTAGAGAAATTTTCACTATCTGCAATATCATTAGAAGCATTAATGCTTAGGAATGAGAAGCAGGTTGCACTGAAAAAACCTCATCCAAATTTGTGCTTTGTACTGGAAGCAAGTTGTTGAGCTTACATAGTGCTTAAGTTTCACCTCCTAACATACGGCGATGGACTGTTCGCACCTTACTTTGCAACCAGCAATACAAGTGGAGCGACAACGTGCAAACTGATGCCGCCATGGTGCCGAAGGCCCAAGCCATCACTTTTATGTGCAAAACAGATCCTTCTGGAATATGCTAATGGAAAGGATAGCTCCATTTTGTTGCCTGCCGTAATAGCAAGAAAATTTCTGTTGTCACTTTCTAACAGCGCTTGCCAATTACATAAAAAGAAATACTCCCTCTGTTCACAAATATAAGATGTTTTGGATATTTCAATATGGACAATATACAGACTGAAATGAGTGAACAAACACACTAAAATGCATCTATATACATCTGAATCAGAGAAAAAGGTAGAACATCTTATATATGTGAACTGAGGGAGTAACATTCTACTAGCACATGCCAATTACATAAAGAAATAACATTCACCAAATTCAACTAGTTGCAAGATCACAAAAGAGTGGATATCTAGTTAATAAATCAAGCTATTCCGATTATTCAGAGCCAGTATTTAGGTACTAATTAGCTAGCTGTGTTTTTGTTTTTTTTCTCCATGATAGAATACACTATCATTTTCCAATCAAGTCGAGGACCTATGGCATAATAGAAGAAACTTCCAAAAGATTAGTCAGACCAAGAAGAGCTGATCAACTTCTTAGGAGGGAAACATTCATCATAAGTGCTGGAACAACTGATGTGTTTTCCCACTATCTTGCCACAAACCATTCAGGAACAGATAGTTGGCCACCATATGAGAACCTACTGATAACACATGTCACTAACTATACCCAGGTAGACACCGTATGAGAATCTACTTGAAAACCTAACAATTTACCTTCTTCTCACATCACCAGCTAAATAGACGAATCAAGTAACATGGTGCAAGCTGAGCCTGTCCATAATGATCTTCAACCATTCTTTGAACTTCACATTCTACATAATCTAAAGAAATAATCCATTTCTGGCATTCATCTAATGAGAAGTAGAATTCTTGCTGATTTGCTTTTTCCATTGGCTAGCAACTATAGAAAATTTCTACCTCGTCATTAGCAAATGCTTGATGGTGGTAATCTGTCATCATCATCTTTAAACCAGCACTACAGCAAATTAGCATCAGCAGATTGTATCTTGAATCTCCTCAATGAACCCGCACCCAAAAATGTAGGAAACTTTGCCATGATTTATGTAGATTGATAGTACTTTCAAATCACAATTTCCGTATGTTTCCCTAAAGAAAAAGAGTGTGATCTTAGTGCACATTATGATTCTTTGCATGATGCTAGAAAAAAAATCTATGTTTCGTAACAGGACATCTGACCAAATATGCTTTAGTCACAAAAATTATATCTTCATTGTGAGTTCTAGAGGGGCAAATTAGCAGCAGTAGCAAAGTAGTAGTAGCAGCAGCAGAGCATCATGCGGCTAACTGTGGGAAAGCAGGAGCATCATGCGGCAAACAGTGGGAAGCAGGAGCACCACGCGGCATACAGCTGGGAAGCAACAACATCATGCTGTAGGAGGGTGTCTACCTTGTCCGTGGTGGCGGGCGAGGCGGGCGTTCCGCGGGAGCGAGAGAGCATCCTCCACCGCAAGCACATGCTCTGTTCGTTTACCGCGTCGCGACCGGCAGGCGGAACCAGTGGCAGGAGGCGCCATGCGCACCAACATGAGGAGATGTGGGTGAAGACGCCCTTGGTAGCACGACGACGGGGAAATCGAGGAGGAGCATGACTGGATCCACCGCCGCCCACCGCCTCAGGCTCGCCTCCTTGTGCATCGCCGTGGCAGTCGTCCAGCTACCTCAGGCTCTCAGCGTGCTCGCGGCGCAGCAGTCTCCGTCGGCAGCTTGGACCTGAGGTCGGATGCCGAGACCCCAAAACCCGCCGCGTCGCCGCCGCCGCCTCCCCCTCATCCCCTCCAACTCCCAAACCCGACGATGCCCAGCCGCCGTCGCGCCTGTACTCATGAGTCGCCGTCGTCGCCTGACTGCTCTCTCGATCTACATCCCCACATCTTTAAAGCCGGTGGCGTGCTTGGATCTAAAAGCCGAACCCCTTCGCTGTTCCGAGTTGCAGACGAATCCCTCTCCCTTGCTCTGCTAGAGCGGCAAATACAGCGTGTTTGGCAAAAAATGGGAAAGGGAATGGGAGTTTAATGTAGGGAGTTGTATTGAGATTAGACATGGGATGAGTCGTTTTATTCCCAATCCTCTGTTTGGCGTATGATGAAAATTATGTGTGAGAGTTTGATGAGAAATTGTATTCCCGTGTTTGGTTCATGGGAATTGACAAGGAAATAGACAAGGGAAATTAACGTAAGTTATGATGAAGGGCAAAGATTGACTCACTAAAACAATTCCCTTCCAACTCCCACCCCCTCTCCTGTTAATAAAACGGTGGGAGTTAGAGTCTCAAGTCCCATGACTATTCCCTTATCAATTCCCAATCCCCCTAACCAAACAATAGATTTGAAGTCTCGTACCCCTTCAATTCCCATTCCCTAGCTCTAACTACCCTCAACCAAACATGCTGGTTTACCTCCTAGACGAACCGGACGAGCGAGGGGGGAGATTGGAAGAGACGTTTGCGGCCTGAGGCCCATTGCATTGCAGCGAGCAACCCGCATATGGGCCAGCCCAAGTGGCTAGGAAACGTTTTTTTTTCTTCACGGTTCTTTCTGTTTTTTCTTTTTTTTGTTAATCCTCCTTGACTGGTCTTCCTTTCCTTTTCCTTTTTTTATTTTTACTTTCATTTGTTTTACAAAAATCTAATTCTTTTCTCTATTTCTTATTTTCATTTTGTGTTCCTATTTTCAAAGTCTAAAAAATGATCAGAATTTGGAAAAGTGTTTGCTATTCCAAAAAACTCGTGTTTACAAATAATGTTCGAAAAAATGAAATTTTGTTCGTGCTTTTAGAAAAATGTCCATTGTTTCAAAAATAAGTCGCGTTTCAATATTTTGTTTGAAGTTTCAAAAAAGTTTCCATTGTTAGAAACAAATCACACGTCCAAAAAAATGACTTTTAGAAAGAAAATGGGGTTTCAAAAAATGCTTGTGTTTCCAAATTTGTCTGAAATTACCCAAAACATTCTAGTATTTCAAAGATGTTCACAAATTCAAAAAGGATTCAAGATTTCCAAAAATTATTCACATTTTCCAAAAATGACCGAGTTTTTAAAATTGTTCGTGTTTCAAAAAAACTTTCACTTTTTCCAAAAAAATGCCTTTGAATTTTCAAAAATGTTTAGATCTATCGCTCCTCATAGTTCTGATGTTGCCACGCTGCCTATCAGACACTAAAGCTCATCAACTCGAGTGGCTAATCACTCGCGTTCACCGGCAGGAGATCCTATATTTGACCCCTCACATGTGCGTACCTTTTTTTTATCAATTTTCACTTCTTGTACCATTCGCATATTTTTTTTAGCATTTTTCAGCCGCGTTCCCCGGCGGGATGTCCTATGTCAGATGAGTTAATATGATTAGCCAAAAATTATAGGTATACAAGGTGGTATGATAAAAACTTGCATTAACCTATAGATCATTGAGTATGATATGTCTGATTTCTGGCAATAGTCTGCGATAATGAGATGATGATATACGAGTGTATTAGTGAATGATTGTGGTTCAGTATAAATATTCTTGTTAAGGTTTGTGAGTCTCAATACATGAATGTGTTGGTCTTTGACATAGCGAGGAAGTGCCTGCTTAACTTGTTTGAAACCCTCAAATAATATTCAGACTGTGCTCCGTGAGGTTTCTTGGGATACCTAGCGTATTAGAAGGGTGCCCGACAAAGATGTCCCAATTCTCGCGAAGAAAGCCATGTAGTGCTTCATCTAGCGGAGCATCAAGACGAGTTCCAATAAAGACCATTTTAGACAGATTGTCGGGGTGAACCTGAAATTTTACCATTTCATCTGTTGGTTTAAATGATGTCAATTTTGATCATTTGGCGAGGACAACATCATCCTTGTCGATGGTTACTCATAGCTCAGATAAATCCTCGGTGGCTAAGGCCTCAAATTATGCTTGCACGGCCAAAGTTGCGGTCTTGTCCTCGGCTTTAAGTGATTAGTCTAGATTGTTGTTTACTATAATCGTCGTTGGGCCAAGGCATTTTTAGTTTCATGTATGCATAATGGGGCACATTATGAAACTTGGTGAACACAGATGGACCAAGCAGTGTGTGTTATCCTCTCCAGAATAGGATGATGTCAAAGATTAACTCCTCGACCCGGTAATTGCTAGGTGTCCTGATCATCACGTCCAGCGTGACTTTACCGGTGTGTCGGGCTTCCTTTCCTGGGACTATGCCTTTGAAGGTGGTCCTGCTCGACTGGATGCGGGATCTGTCGAACTGAATTTTTGCAAAGTATCCTCATAGATGAGGTTGAGGTTGTTGCCTCCGTCTATAAGGACCTTGCACAGTCAATATCCGTCAATGATAGGGTCGAGGACGAGAGCCGCAACTCCTCGGCCATGGACTCCTATCGGTTGGTCTTGGTGAACAAAGGTGATCAAAATGTCAGCCGCCTATTTTCTAATGTCATCGTGTAGTCAATGTGGCAGATCTCTCGAAATGCTCTTTTTTTGATGATTTATTGAGGAGTGGGTCTCATAGATCATGAGGATGTCCCTGGCTTCAGACGGGTGGTGCCCTTGATTATGATTGACTGTTGCACCCTGGTTTGATGAATGCCAAGGTTGTCTAGGAACTTCACTCCTCCTTTCGCTATTTGTCATATGATCCAACAACTCCTGAGCTTGTGGGTGACTTGCTTATTATAGGAGGTGGGGTGAATCGCGCATGGCTTGTCGAGTATGGTGTCTAGCAGCGATTTGGTTTTGTCATTCTGACTTTTCTTCCATGACAGCCGGTCGCCTTGCTCATTGGTGTTGGCACGCTTTGATCATCTGTTCCAACGTGGGCGCCTGTTTTCTTCCCTTGCTTGGGGTAGCTCCGAACTGGTGTTCTGGTGCCATTGCTCGGCTGACCAAGCGTCCTCCATAGCACAATATTTTGTCACTATGTCGGAGAGTTCAACGAACATCCTGAGACGTTTTCGTGAAACAACTTTTCCAAGTCCCTTATCATAGACGTTGTAAAGGAATGCCGCTATGGCCTCCTGATCTATGCAATCCGGAATTTTGTTTTTCATAAACAAAAAACGTGTCCTGAATTGCTGGATCATTTCGTTTGTCTTTTGCACGATGAGGGCTAAATCACAAATGTCAATCGTCCCTGATTGATCGAGCGGGACTCGACGTGGGGGGTGGGTTGGAGAGAAAAATGTATTCAGATCCGATATCGGCTCCCAGATGGATTTTCCCGAGGTTAATCTAACATCGGCCCTAGTCCTACTCGCAGGGCCCGAGTAGCCTGGCCACCACACTGTGTCCTCGGACCCAGGCTCCAAGCCTGGTCCGACACATCGTAGTTTTCCTTCCCAAGCCTGGTATAATGCGTGTGCTTGGGCGAAAGTCGCATGCTGCTCCTTGATATGTCCATTTTGCATCATGCTTTTATATTGATATGTATTGCATTATGGGCTGCTATTACACATTATGGTACAATACTTATGCCTTTTCTCTCTTATTTTATAAGGTTTACACAAAGAGGGAGAATGCCGGCAGCTGGAATTCTGGACCAGAAAGGAGCAAATCCGCGAGACCTATTCGGCACAACTCCAAAAGTCCTAAAAATTTACGGAAAATTATTTTGGAATATATAAGAATTATTAGGCGAAGAAAATACCAAAGGGGGCCCACCAGGTGGCCACAAGCCTGGGGGCGCGCCCTACCCACCAGGGCAGGTCTACGGTGTCCATGTTCCGCTATATGAAGGGTGTTTACCTGAAAAAAATCAGAAGGAAGCTTTCGGGACGAAGCGCTGCCATCTTGAGGCGGAACCTGGGCAAAAGCAATCTAGGGCTCCAGTGGAGCTATTCTGCCGGGAAACTTCCCTCCGGGAGGGGGAAATCGGAGCCATCGTCATCACCAACGATCCTCTCATCATGAGGGGGGCAATCTCCATCAACATCTTCACCAGCACCATCTCCTCTCAAACCCTAGTTCATCTATTGCATTCAATCTTTGTCTCAAAACCTCGGATTGGTACCTGTGGGTTGCTGGTAGTGTTGATTACTCCTTGTAGTTGATGCTAGTTGGTTTATTTGGTGGAAGATCATATGTTCATATCCATAATGGTATTCAATACCCCTCTAATCTTGAACATGAACATGCTTTGTGAGTAGTTACGTTTGTTCCTGAGGACATGGGAGGAGTCTTGTTATAAGTAATCATGTGAATTTGGTATTGGTTTGATATTTTGATGAGATGTATGTTATCTTTCCTCTACTGGTGTTATGTGAATGTCAACTACATGAAACTTCACCATGATTTGGGCCTAGGGGAAGGCATTGGAAAGTAATAAGTAGATGATGGGTTGCTAGAGTGACAGAAGCTTAAACCCTAGTTTATGAGTTGCTTCGTAAGGGGCTAATTTGGATCCACATGGTTCATGCTATGGTTAGATTTATGTTAATTCTTCTTTCGTAGTTGTGGATGCTTGCAAGAGGGGTTAATCATAAGTGGGAGGCTTGTCCAAGTAAGGACATCACCCAAGCACCGGTCCACCCACATATCAAATTATCAAAGTAACGAACACGAATCATATGAGCATGATGAAAACTAACCTGACAATAATTCCCATGTGTCCTCGGGAGCGCTTTCCTTTATATAAGAGTTCATCCAGGCTTATCCTTTGATACAAAAAGGATTGGGCCACCTTGCTGCACCTTTGTTACACTTGTTACTTGTTACTTGTTACGAATTATCTTATCACAAAACTATCTATTACCGATAATTTCAGTGCTTGCACAAAATACCTTGCTGAAAACCGCTTGTCATTTCCTTTTAGCTCCTTGTTGGGTTCGACACTCTTACTTATCGAAAGGACTACTATAGATCCCCTATACTTGTGGGTCATCAAGACTCTTTTCTGGCGCCATTGCCGGGGAGTGAAGTGCCTTTGGTAAGTGGAATTTGGTAAGGAAACATTTATATTATGTGATGAAATTTACTGTCACTTGTCATTATGGAAAATCATCCTTTGAGGGGTTTGTTCGGGGTATCTTCACCTCAACCAGAAGAACAAAGAGTTTCTCCTCAACCTACTAAACCTACTGAAAATATTTATTATGAAATTCCTTCGGTTATGATAGAGAAAGAGCTAGCTAGTCCTTATGCAGGAGATGGAACACTACATCCTGATATGCATCTAATATATATGGATGAAGTTTGTGGATTATTTAAGCTTGCAGATTTGCCCGAGGATGAAATCAAGAAGAAGGTCTTCCCTTTAGCTTTGAAGGGAAAGGCATTGACATGGTATAGGCTATGCGATGATATTGGGACTTGTAGTTACAACTGATTGAAATTGGAATTTCATCAGAAGTTTTATCCTATGCATTTGGTTCATCATGATTGGAATTATATATATATATATATATATATGGCCTCATGAAGGAGAAAGTATTGCTCAAGCTTGGGGGAGGCTTAAGTCAATGTTATATTCATGCCCCAATCATGAGTTCTCGAGAGAAATTATTATTCAGAACTTTTATGCTCGACTTTCTTGTAATGATCAATCCATGCTCGATACTTCTTGTATTGGTTCTTTTATGAAGAAAACTATTGAATTCAAATGAGATCTTTTGGAAAGAATCAAATGCAACTCTGAACATTGGGAGCTCGATGAAGGTAAGGAGTCAGGTATAAACCTTAAGTTTGGTTGTGTTAAATATTTTATGGATACCAATGCTTTTCGTGAACTTGGCACCAAATATGGACTTGACTCTGAGATAGTAGATCCTTTTTGTGAATCATTTGCTACTCATGTTGATCTCCCTAAGGAGAAGTGGTTTAAATATCATCCTCCCATTGAAGTAAAAATAGTAGAACCTATTAAAGCTGAAGAGGAAACCATTACTTATAATGTTGATCATGTTATTCCTACTGCTTATATTGAGAAACCACCTTTCCCTGTTAGGATAAAAGAACATGCTAAAGCTTTAGCTGTGGTTCGTAAGAATTATAATAGAACACCTACACCCCCTGAACAAATTAAAGTTGAAATTAGTATTGCTATGGTTAAAGATCTCTTGGTCGATAATATTGATGGGCATATTATTTATTTCTCTGATGAAGCTGCTAGAATTGCTAAAGCCGATAATGAAGATAAACATAGACCTATTGTTGGCATGCATGTTGTTTCTGTTAAGATAGGAGATCACTATTATCATCGCTTATGTGATTTGGATGCTAGTGTGAGTGCAATTCCCTTTACTTTATACCAAGAAATTATGAATGATATTGCACCTACTGAAATTGAAGATATTGATGTTACTATTAAGCTTGCCAATAGAGACACTATCTCACCAATTGGGATTGTTAGAGATGTTGAAGTATTGTGTGGGAAAATAAAATACCCTACTGATTTTCCAGTTCTTGGTTCCCCACAAGATGATTTTTACCCATTATATTTGGTAGACCTTTCTTGAACGCTGTTAATGCTAAAATAGATTGTGAGAAAGAAATTGTTAGAGTCGGTTTTGGGGATGTGTATCATGAGTTTAATTGCTCCAAATTTCATAGACAACCTCATGATAAAGAATTGCCTAATAGAGATTAAATTATTTGTCTTGCTTCTATTGCCGTGCCTCCTACTGATCCTTTAGAACAATATTTGCTAGACCATGAAAATGATACATTCATGAATGAAAGAAAGGACTTAGAAAAGATTTTCTTTAAACAAATGGTTGTTTTGAAACACAATTTGCCTGTTGAGACACTTGGAGATCCTCTACCACCCAAGAGTGATCCCATGTTCGATCTTAAACAATTACCTGATACTTTGAAATATGCTTACCTTGATGAAAAGAAGATATATATTGTTATTATTAGTGCTAACCTTTCATAGCATGAGGAAAAGAAATTATTGAAAACTCCAAAGAAGCACGGTGCTGCTATTGGATATACTCTGAATGATCTTAAGGGCATTAGTCCCACCTTATGTCAGCACAAAATTAATATGGAACCTGATGCTAAACCAGTTGTCGATCATCAGTGACAGTTGAATCCTAAGATGAAAGAAGTGGTAAGAAATGAAATATTAAAGCTTCTGGAAGCAGGTATAATCTATCCTATTGCTGATAGTAGATGGGTTGGTCCTTTTCATTGTGTCCCTAAGAAGGGAGGTATTACCGTTGTTCTTAATGATAAAAATGAATTGATTCCGCAAATAATGGTCACGGGTTATAGAATGGTAATTGATTTTTAGGAAATTGAATAAAGCTACTAGGAAAGATCATTACCCTCTGCCATTTATTGATCAAATGCTAGAAAGACTATCAAAACATACACATTTCTACTTTCTAGATGGTTATTTTGGTTTTTCCCAAATACCTGTGTCACAAGAGGATCAAGAAAAAACTACTTTTACTTGCCCTTTCGGTACCTTTGCTTATAGACGTATGCCTTTTGGTTTATGCAATGCACCTGCTACTTTTCAAAGATGTATGACTGCTATATTCTCTGATTTTTGTGAAAAGATTATTGAGGTTTTCATGGATGATTTCTCCATTTACGAAACTTCTTTTGATGATTGCTTAAGCAACCTTGATCAAGTTTTGCAGAGATGTGAATAAATAAATCTTGTCTTGAATTGGGAGAAGTGCCACTTTATGGTTAATGGAGGTATTGTCTTGGGTCGTAAAGTCTCCAAAAGAAGTATTGAAGTCGATAAAGCTAAGGTTGATGCTACTGAAAAAATGTCGTGTCCTAAAGATATCAAAGGTATAAGAAGCTTCCTTGTCCATGCTGGTTTCTATAGGAGATTTATTAAAGACTTCTCTATGATTTCTAGGCCTCTTACTAATCTCTTGCAAAAAGATGTTCCATTTGTTTTTGATGATGATTGTGTAGAAGCATTTGAAATACTTAAGAAAGCCTTCATTTCTGCACCTATTGTTAAACCGCCTGATTATAACCTACCCTTTGAAATTATGTGTGATGCTAGCAATTATGCTGTTGGTGTTGTTCTAGGACAAAGAGTTGATAAGAAATTAAATGTTATCCATTATGCTAGTAAAATGCTAGACAGTGCTTAAAGAAATTATGCTACTACTGAAAAAGAATTTTTAGCAGTTGTATTTGCTTGTGACAAGTTCAGATCTTATATTATTGATTCTAAAGTAATTGTTCACATCGATCTGGCTGCTATTAAATATCTTATGGAAAAGAAAGATGCTAAATCGAGACTTATTAGATGGGTTCTCTTACTACATGTATTTGATTTACATATTATAGATAGAAAAGGTGTTGAGAACCCCGTAGCAGACAACTTGTCTAGGTCAGAAAATATTCTTGATGACCCACTACCTATTGATGATAGCTTTCCTGATGAACAATTAGCTGTCATAATGCTTCTTGTAGCACTCCATGGTATGCAAACTATGCTAATTATATTGTTGCTAAGTTTATACCACCTAGTTTCACATACCAACAAAAGAAAAAAAATCTATGATTTAAGACATTACTTCTGGGATGACCCACACCTTTACAGAGTAGATGGTGTTATTAGACGTTCTGTACCTGAGCATGAACAGGAACAGATCCTACGCAAGTGTCACTCTGAGGCCTACGGAGGACACCATGTTGGTGATAGAACTGCACACAAGGTATTACAATCTGGTTTTTAAGGATGCTCATAAGTTTGTCGTGTCTTGTGATGAATGTCAAAGAATTGGTAATATTAGTAGATGTCAGGAAATGCCTATGAATTTGTAACATCCCAAATTTTCAATTTAGAATGTTATACATTAGATCATCATGCATATCATATTTTATTTTTGCATTTTGGTTGATCCTAGAAATTCTATGCAACTCAATGACCCACGGAGAGAGTTGGGGATTTCGTTATTTTCATATTTGAGTTTTCTCAAATTTTGAGAATAGGATCATTTGATTTTATTTATTTTATCATCAATTATTTCTATTACAAAAATATGAGAGAGGGAATAAAATGACTTTCCCAAAATAAAGAAATATTGAGGATTTAATAATAAAATCAAATAAGATTTTATTTCGGGGTTTTTCGGTGTTTTATTTGAATTTAGGAAAAATGTGCGTTTTTCAAAATTTCATTTAGGTCCCAAATAAATGTTCACCTTGTGCGGCTTGATTTTAGAAGCCCGTTAAAATTTATTTCGTAATTTTTGGAGTCTGTTTAGTATTTCTTTTTATTTTTCTTCCGAGCGGATTAATCTAAAAAAATGCAAACCAACTTAACGGGCCGTGTCCGACCTGGACACTGGCCCGGGAGGGCTTTATAAGCCGAGGCCCAGCCCCGGGGGGAAACCCTAATCCGCCCCAAGCTGCCCCAAGCCGCCGCGCCGTCGTCCGCCGCCGCCGCCGCCGCCGGATCCCGCCGCCGAGGTTCGCCGCGCCTCGTTTTCCGTGCCGTCGTTAAAAAATAGACATCGGTTTTCGTTGGTTTTTTTTAGTTTCGGTTTTTTTAAATAGATCGGTTTTTCTGATTTATTTAAATAGTGAGCGTTCGTCCGTACGTTCGTTCTAGCGAGCGTTCGTCGTTTTTCTTTTTCTCGGATTAAATCCGCGATTTTTCAGATCGCGATTCCTGATCCGATTTTCGTTTTAGTTTAACTTTTCACTCGTTTATCGGAATCAGGGATTCAAGTGCCTAGAGTTTCATCTCGAAACCCTCTATCCGTTTAACCAACTTAAACAAGGTTTTGCTACTGTAAAATTTGCCCTAGATCCAACCGGAGTTCGATTTGATTTGATTCTTTCTGCCAACCGGAGTTCTTAAGTTGAACCTTCTGGTTAGATCTCTTATTTGAGTTTTACCTGTGCATTAGATGAGTACTTATTGTATGCTTGTTTGTTTGTTTGCGATAGAGTACCCGGAGTGCACCGCTTGTTACTTCGAATCGCTAGGTTTCGCGGATCATCAGAAAAGTCCCTTACTGACCATAAGCCAAAAGGGCACACAAAATATGATGGCACCCATGTAAACATAGCAAGTTTCGTTAACAGATTCAGACTTAGCAGAAAACTGGACATGACATAAACAGAGTTATGAAGGCATGTTTGCGAGCTTGATTCACTCACCAAAAGGCATTGCATGACAAGCTAAGCATACTACCAAAAAAGGCATGCTCATGAAGCCAACCATGGCAAGAACAATCTCATAGCATGCTTGGATCAACTACAACAACCTTGGCAAAATTGATTAACACATAAACAATCTGCCAGGAATATTTTATAGCAAAAGTAGAGCAAGATTGAGTCATGCTAGGGCACTCCATAAATGCAAACAGGGACATGGATGGATAGATCATGACCATATGTCAAAATCATCCTTATTGAACATACTCAAAAGAACCATGGATCACTCTGTAGAAACATGAATACATGGCATAAAAATAACAACAGAGCAAAGACTTGGTGAAATTCTAAGTCCTTGTAATCAACAATATCACGAGAGCTACTTTGCATGCTTGTGCTAGTCACCACATTGATCACAAAAATACATGGCATACACCCCTGTAAAGATGGCATGGCATAGCCCAAAACACATGTAGAGCTCAAGTCCATATGCAGCACACAATAAATGTAGCAAAAATGACAAATGCTCATAACCTTATAAGAACCAGCACCTAACATTTTATAGCACTCTTGCATCAACTATTTGGGCATCAAGATGGACTCAAACAAGCATGTCACAATGGACAAAAATGAAGAGCACATTATGATGAACATTTTGATATATCATGGATGCAAAACGGAGCTACGGTGATGAAGTTACGATGCGATGAACAGGGATTAAAAATGTTAAAGACTTAGGGGGAAAACGGGGTCAACCTAGGGTTTGACTGGATCTGGATCTGGATCTGGGCTGCGCGTGAACCAGGTCCATCGGAGCTCTCGCCGGAGCTGCGGTGGGACGGCGGCCGGAGTAGGAAGACGAAGCGGAGCGGGATGGCGGCGCACGCGGGGCACGCGGGCGAGCGGCGTTGGGCGACCGACTCGGGCGTGCGGGCCGGGAGGGCCCGACCCGGGCCGCGGCGGGCCGGGCGGCAGGGAGGAGAGAGAGGGCGCAGGCGCGGGCGAGATGGCGCGCTACGGTTGGTGGAGAGCGGCGGCGGGGTGATGTGGCGTCATGTGATAGGTCGGGGTAAGGTGGCCGGCGGACATGTCTGGCGGCGGAGTGGACATGTCCGACGCGCGGAGGAGGAAGATCTAGGGTTTGCACCGCGAAATTCGGAGGGAGACACACACACACATATATATATATAGGTAGAGGGAGCTAGGAGAGTCCAAATGGAGTGCGGTTTTCGACCATGCGATCGTGATCGAACGACCGAGAGGATGGAGGGGGTTTGGAAGGGTTTGTGGGCTGTCTTGGAGGGTTGTTGGGCTGCAACACACACGAGGCCTTTACGGTTCCCCGGTTAACTATTGGAGTATCAAACGAACTCCAAATGGCACGAAACTTGACAGGCGGTCTACCGGTGGTGTACCAAGGCTGCTTGGAAAATCTCGGCTCATTCCGAGAAAGTTTAACACCCGCACACGAAAAGAGACAAGAGGGGGACGCCGGAGGACGTAGGAGTGTCGGATTGCAAAACGGACAACGGGGAAAATGCTCGGATGCATGAGACAAACACGTATGCAAATGCGATGCACATGATGACATGATATGAAATACATGACATGAACAAAATGCAAAACGAAGACAAAACCCAACCACGAAGGGAATCTCATGTCGCATCTCCGGAAAAGGCAAGAGTCGGAGTTACAAATATGGAAAGTTGTATCCGGGGCGTTACATATAGTGATGTGCATTACCGAGTGGGCCCAGAGACACCTCTCTGACAATCAGAGTGACAAATCCTAATCTCAAAATACGCCAACCCAACAAGTACCTTCGGAGACACCTGTAGAGCACCTTTATAATCACCCAGTTACGTTGTGATGTTTGGTAGCACACAAAGTGTTCCTCCGGTAAACGGGAGTTGCATAATCTCATAGTCATAAGAACTTGTATAAGTCATGAAGAAAGCAATAGCAACATACTAAACGATCAAGTGCTAAGCTAACGGAATGGGTCAAGTCAATCACATCATTCTTCTAATGATGTGATCCCGTTAATCAAATGGAAACTCTTTGTCTATGGCTAGGAAACATAACCATCTTTGATTAACGAGCTAGTCAAGTAGAGGCATACTAGTGACACTCTGTTTGTCTATGTATTTGTCAGGACCCCGACTCGATGTCATATCGATCTAGCCGGTAACACCTCATATCACTTTGCGGCCTCACGCACGGTATCCCCACGGGTGTCGCCTTACCTTTGCCCGGGACCGTTTACGCATTTTGGCTCACGTATATGATAGTGTCGCTAGCATCCATATGATAAAGAGCCCGGGCTGACATGACTAGTCGTAAACCCAAAGTGGCACAGACTTACAGGGACAGGCATCCATGACCCAGCTTCGAACGTGTCGGTCATCAGAAAGTGGGTCCGGGCTGTAGCACTGGGCTAGCAGGACTCTGGTAAACCGGGCTGTAGCGGGCTAACAGGACTCCGGTACTCAAAGCGTGACATTTCCCCGAAGGGACAGACACAGGAACGAAGAAGGACACATGCCGGCCAGCCTAAGTGTTCCAGAGCAGTAGCAAGCTACCATGGCTCAGCGGTAACACTAGGAGACATTTCCCGGTAAGAGAGGCTACTAAAGATAAACAACTAGATAGTCAGATCCCACACATACCAAGCATTTCAATCATACACACAATATGCTCGATATGTGCAAATACAACGAAGCATCACAACATGACTCTACGACACAAGTACTTTATTTAAGGCTCAGGGAGCCATACATAACATACACAAGGTACGGGTCACACGACCCAGCATTCAAGTCATACAGTCATACAAACCAGCAGCGGAAGTAACTTGTCTGAGTACAGACAACTAGTAAAATAAAAGAGGCTTGGAAAGCCTGGCTATACTACGTGGTCCTTCACAAGCTCAGGGTCACCACCTGGGTCTTTAGCCTACTCGTTGATGTCAACGTCTACATAGAACCCATCAGAAGGGGTTGCAGCGTCTTCTGTAAAAAATGTAGATTATAGCAACATGAGTACAAAGGTACTCAGCAAGACTTACATCAGATCCTACATACATGCATATTATCAAGAAGGGTTGGTGGAGTTATTGCAGCAAGCCAGCTTGACTCTTGGCTAGACTATCCTACGGTACTCCAACTTGAAATGGTTTTGCGCACACGAGTCCACTACTCACCACTTCAATACACTACCGAGGATCCGCCTCCGTCTTCCTATGGAAGAGCCATCCTCGGCACTCACACTTATCTTGAGGCTTTTAGCAGTTTCCATTTACTTGTCTATGAACTGTATAGGCAACCAAGTAGTCCTTTACCGCGGACGCGGCTATTCGAATAGATCATGTTAACCCTGCAGGGGTGTACTTCTTCATACACGCTCTCACCACTTACCGTCGTTTACACGACATGTACTCGGCAACCTTCAAGCGGAAGCCCAACGTGGGTGTCGGCCATGGCCTACCTAACCACCTAAGCCTCTAGTCCAGGTTTATCGCCTATCCAGGTTCCATCCGCAGGGAGTCCGGCCGAGGTTTCCATACGGCCCCGAACGATGTGAACAGGGTTCCCGAGATACCTAACGGGTATTCGGTACACCGTGCCACGTACCTACCGCATCACAGCCCACCCCTACGGTCAGCGCTGTCCACGGCCTCCAGTAGGCTACAAACACCAGAAACTACTTGCAACTCCTGGACGGAGAACTAGGGTGAATAAGAAGCCGAGAGGGTCCATTGGTTTCGGGCCCAATGCATGGTAGTAGCTGGTTCTTAAATCACACATACAGATCTCAGTGCTTAAGGTCGGCTTCAATGAAACAACCCACCATGTACTCCTACATGGCCTCTCATCGATACCTTTACCAAATCGTGTTCACCACACCACTCTCATTACCGACATAAACATTTCACTCTAGCCCATCACCCAGATGAACCAGACCTGACACGACTCTAAGCATAGCAGGCATAGCAAGGTAGGAACAACACATACATATGGCTCAAACAACTCCTACACATGCTAGTGGGTTTCATCTAGTTACTGTGGCAATGACAGGTCATGTAGAGGAAATGGGTTCAACTACCGTAGCACACAGCAGTTTGAAACGCGTTGTCTTAATGCAGTAAAAGAGAGCAGGAGCGAGAACATGGGATTGTATCGATATGATCAAATGGTTGGTTGCTTGCCTGATGGTTCGATGCACTGATACGGTTCTTCGTTAGGGTAATCACGGTACTCCTCGGAGGCAGAACCTGTCGCAAAGGACATCGATACACAACCATCACCAAACAATGTGCAACAATATGATGCATGCATGAAACATGGCAATATGAGTGTGTTGGGCTAATGCAACTAAAACCAGAAGGGTTTGAACAAATTTGAATCAAAGATTCAAATTTCAAACTCAAACATGGCCTTTTAAAGTGCTTTTCCTTGTTCTGCTTAAAACATCAATTTAACTTGTTTGATCATGCATGAAAACAGTACAGATGGATAGATTGGATTTTTCTGATCATTTTTCATATATAATTTGTCCAATTTGGAGTTACAGAATAAAAGTTATGAATTTTTGAAGTTTAAATAATATTCTGGAATTTCCTGATTTAAATTAAATCCAGAAATATATATATTGCGCCAGCATGACGTCAGCATGATGTCAGTGGTCAACTGCGGCTGGCTGAGGTCAAACCTGACGTGTGGGGTCCACACGTCAGTGACAGGGGGGTTAAACAGGGTTAGTTTAATCCTAATTAGGAATTAGTGGCGCTGGGGCCCACTGGTCAGTGTCAGGGGGGGTAGTTAGTTTAACTAATTCGGTTAGTGCTAATCCTAATTAGCTAACAGGGCTGGGCCCACCTGTCAGGGACACAGGGGGGGTTCTGCCGTGGTCAAGGTGGGTCAAACCCACCGGCGACATGACGCCGGCGAGGCCCGAGACGGCGGCGCGATGCGGAAACGCGCTACAGGGCACGGGCGAGGCCGTGCTTGGGCTCGTTGGAGAGCCCTTGCTCCCGCGCGTCGAACGGTGGTGGTGGCCGCGCCTGAGGTGGCCGGTACCGACGACGGCGAGCTCGCGAGCGGCGGCCGAAGTTCGGCCAACGGCGGGTTAGGCGATGCAGGGCGCTAGGGGAGGCGTTGGTGCGTGCTACGTGCTCCTGGTGAGGTGTGGAGCACGTTGGTGTGCTCGGCTTCGAGCTACAACGGCTCCAGCCACGGCGGCGACGAGGCACGGCGGCGGCGAGCTTCGGAGCTCAAGGGGGCGGCAGCTACAGGATGCTAGGGACGACGGGGCAAGGGGGAATCGGGTCAGTGGCTCACCGCGGAGCTGCAGGGATGGTTAGCGGGCTCGGGGACGTCCGGTAGCTCTCGATTCGACGGCGACGATCTCCGGTGGCCGAGGAGGGGAACGGCGACGTGGGCGACGATGCAGGGCTTCCCGAGGGGCTTGGCTTGGTGGGGAGGAAGAGGGGGTCGAGGCGGAGCTCCTGAGCTCAACGGAGGGGCGAGGGGTGGCCGGAGACGGCTGCTATGGCGAACGGCGGCGATGGTGGTGTTCGGCCGTGTGAGAGAGAGAGCGAGGGAGAGGAGGGAAGAACCGAGGGAGAGTGAGAGAGAGCAGGGGAGGGCGTGGCGTCGTCCGGGGCATCGAGACGAGGAGGGGAGGGCAGGCAGGCAGGCGAGCAGGTGGCGTGGCGCGGTGGCGCGCGCGCGCGCCGGCCACACTCCCCTCCCTCTGTCGAGGACGAAGACGACAGAGGAGGGAGGCGGGCTGGGCCGCCTGCTGGCTGGGCCGGCCAGCTGGCTGGGCTGCACAGGGAGGAGCCCAGGTAAGGTCCTCCCTTTTATTTATTTCTGTTTTTTTA
The DNA here is from genome assembly GCF_002162155.2 of Triticum dicoccoides. Lineage (NCBI taxonomy): Eukaryota > Viridiplantae > Streptophyta > Magnoliopsida > Poales > Poaceae > Triticum > Triticum dicoccoides. The sequence continues at coordinate 30,986,095 of NC_041386.1, read as the reverse complement.
ATTTTCTGACATTTGTTTTGATTTAAATAATATATTAAATCATTTATTTACCTGATGCCAATTTTTCAGGAGCTAGATATATTATTCCAGAGCTCCTTTATAATTGGCATAATATTTGGACATATATTAATATATATAACTAATATATTTCCAATGCAAATATTTATGCATTAATTCCAAATGCCCAAAATAAATACCTATGAGCTCTTAAAAATATTGGTTTGATTTTTATCTCTGTCCAATATTTTCAGAGAGCAACATGAGCATTTTCTTGGACCTTTTTGGAGAAATTTTTATTTGGATCATTTTTAGAAATGATTCTGAGGGTTTCACAGATCCGCATTTCAAGTTTCTGATAAAAGAGTAAACATGATGCAACACTCTAATGCATGACTAGCTAGGGTGTGACAACTCACCCCCACTCAAAAGAATCTCGTCCCGAGATTTGGGTTCCTCCGGGAAGAAGGCGGGATACTCAAGTCGAAGACGATCCTCCCTTTCCCAAGTTGCTTCATCCTCAGAATGGTGCGACCATTGAACTTTGAGAAACTTGATATTATGACGTCGGGTGGTACGTTCGGCCTGATCGAGGATACGAATGGGGTACTCTCGATATGTAAGATTATCTTGGAGATCAAGCATTTCATGGTCCACTCCACGGACAGGATCCGAGAAGCAACGCCTGAGTTGAGAAACGTGGAAAACATCGTGGACTCTGGAGAGGTGCGGAGGTAGTTCCAACTGGTAGGCAACCTCTCCTCGTTTGGTGAGAATGCAAAAAGGTCCAATGTAACAAGGAGCCAATTTGCCTTTGATACCGAAACGATGGGTTCCCTTCAGAGGGGTGACCCGAAGATAAGCCTTCTCGTCAACCTCGAAAGTCATAGCCTTATGTTTTCGGTCATATTGACTCTTTTGACGAGATTGGGCTGTTTTCAACTTTTCACGAATGATACGAACTTGTTCTTCTGCTTCCTGAATCATATCCGGGCCAAAGAATTGTCTTTCCCCGGTCTCTGACCAGTTAAGGGGTGTTCGACACCGTCGTCCATAGAGAACTTCAAAAGGGGCTTTACCCAAGCTAGATTGATAGCTGTTGTTGTAAGCGAATTCGGCAAATGGAAGACACTTCTCCCAGTCCATTCCGAATGAGATAACAGAGGCTCGAAGCATGTCTTCTAGAATCTGGTTGACGCGTTCCACTTGACCACTTGACTGAGGGTGGAAAGCGGTGCTAAAGGAGAGACGAGTCCCCATAGCATTTTGGAAACTTTCCCAAAATCGAGAGGTGAAAAGACTTCCTCGATCCGAGTTGATTTCCAAAGGAACACCATGAAGAGACACTATACGGGAGATGTATAAGTCTGCCAGCTGACTAGCGGTTATACTCTCACGAACAGGTAGGAAATGGGCTACTTTGGAAAGACGATCGACAACGACGAAAATAGCATTATTCCCTCTCTTGGTCCTGGGAAAACCGGTAATGAAATCCATACCAATTTTATCCCATTTCCATTCAGGAATAGCTAAGGGTTGAAGGGTGCCAGCAGGCCGTTGATGCTCTGCTTTTACACGACGACAGACGTCGCAATTAGCAATATACTGAGCAATTTCTCTCTTCATCCTAGTCCACCAGAACCTCTGGCGTAGGTCCTGATACATCTTAGTACTACCGGGATGAATGGTGAGAGGAGATTCATGAGCTTCCTTAAGGATCAATCGCCTCAGGTTGCGCACTTTGGGAACCACTAGTCGATTCCCGAAGTATACGACCCCTTGATCATTAATGGAGAAGCAATTCGCAAATCCTTTCTGGATGTTTCTCTTGATGCGGGAAATTCCCGGATCTACCTTCTGTGCTTTGATAATCTGATCCGTAAGGGTAGGTTTTGCCACCAAGGTGGAAAGAAAACCTAGAGGTACAATGTGAAGGTTAAGCTTCCGAAATTCCTCATGGAGAAGCGGTTGACTTTGTTGTAACATCAGGTTGTTACAATAAGATTTACGACTTAGCGCATCAGCCATGACGTTGGCTTTCCCTGGGGTGTAGGTTATTCCTAAGTCGAAGTCTGTGATCAACTCAACCCAACGTCTTTGCCTGAGATTCAAATCCGGTTGGGTGAAAATGTACTTCAGACTTTGGTGATCAGTGAATATTTCGCAACGATTACCGAGGAGGTAATGCCGCCAGGTCTTAAGTGCATAGACTACGGCTGCAAGCTCTAGATCATGAGTAGGATAATTCTCCTCATGTGGGTGCAATTGCCGTGAAGCGTAAGCAATTACGTGTCGATCTTGCATGAGAATGCAACCTAGTCCTTGTCGCGAGGCGTCGCAGTAGATAACAAAGTCCTTGGAGAAGTCTGGCGGTACCAGTACGGGAGCAGAGGTCAGGCGTCTTTTCAGTTCCTGAAAGCTGTGCTCACATTGTGGAGTCCATTCGAACTTCTTATCTTTCTTGAGGAGTTCGGTTAGAGGTTTGGCAACCTTGGAGAAGTTCTCGACAAAGCGACGACAATAGCTCGCTAAGCCCAGAAAGCTCCGAACTTGCTTGACCGATTCCGGTGGAGTCCAATTAAGGACGGCTTGAACTCGCTCAGGGTTAACAGCAATACCTTTACCAGATATTACATGACCCAGATAGGCCACTTCTGACAACCAGAATTCACATTTAGAAAATTTGGCATAAAGGCGATGCTCTCGAAGTTTCTTCAACACTAGCCTTAGATGTTCGGCATGTTCTTCCTCGTTCTTGGAGTAGATGAGTATATCATCGAGATAAACTACGACGAATTTATCCAAATACTCCATGAAGATTGAGTTCATTAACCGAGAAAAGGTGGCTGGAGCGTTGGTTAAACCGAAGGACATGGCGGTGTACTCGTATTGGCCATAACGAGTAACAAAGGCCGTTTTAGGAATGTCCCCATTTCTGATTTTGATTTGATGGTAGCCCAACCTCAAATCCATCTTGGAGAAGACTGAGGATCCAGCGAGCTGATCATAAAGGTCGTTGATCCTGGGGAGTGGATATTTGTTCTTGATTGTGACCAAGTTGACAGGTCGGTAATCTACAACCATCCGGTCCGTACCATCCTTCTTCTTGACGAATAGGACGGGGCAAGCCCACGGAGATGAACTAGGTCGGATGAAACCCTTTTTCAAGGACTCATCGAGTTGTTTCTTAAGCTCGGCTAGTTCTAGTGGTGCCATCTTATAAGGTCTTCTAGCAATCGGAACGGTTCCTGGGATGAGGTCTATTACGAACTCAACATCCCTGTCAGGTGGAACACCTGGCAATTCCTCTGGAAAGACATCCGGGAAGTCACGGACTACCGGAATGTCCTCAAGGTCTGGCAAAGGGCTGGCGTTAAGAGAATATAATTGTCGCTTGGCTATTCGGGTCAAGACATTGACTATCTTCCCCGAAGGATGGGTGAGTTGAACAGTCCTAGAGAAGCAATCAATTTTGGCTTGATGAGCTGACATCCAGTCCATACCCAAAATGATATTAATATCTGAAGATTTAAGGGCTATCAAAGACGCGAGGAAAACAAGTCTGTCGACTTGGATTTCATTCCCATGGCTTACTCTAGAAGTTTGCCATTTGGATCCCGGAGTTTGAATTACCATAGAGGTTGGCATATCACCGAATGCGACGTTATGCAAGCGAGCATAGTTTTCAGATATAAAAGAGTGAGAGGCTCCTGTATCGAAAAGAACAGATGCCGAGTGGCAATTAACAAGAAGCGTACCGAGAACGACGTTGGGATCCTCTTGAGCTTCTTCGGCAGAGATACAGTTGACATGGCCACGTGAGGCGGTGACCGGCTTGGCGTGGAACACTTTCCCTGTCGGCTTGCCACGGCCAACAGCTTTAGCAGACTGGTTGGGGTTGGTCTGGGGACACTCACGCATATAGTGGCCAGATTCCCCACACTTGAAACAAGTTACGGAACTGGTACGTGGAGGAGCATTGTTGGTTGGACCCCCATAGGGCTTGGCCGGTGCAGACTGTTGAACAGGGCGAGGCGCCTGGAAAGATGGCCTCGATATGAACTTGGGTGGCAGGGCGGTGTTGGGTACCCACACGCGGCGCTTCTGAGGACCAGCACCGGATGAGGAACCCATGTCACGGCCATGCTTGCGTGTTGCGTCATAGTCAGTCTGACCAGTTTCAGCACTGATGGCTTTGTTGACAAGTTTCTGAAAAGATGTGCACTCATGCAGACGGAGGTCACGACGAAGCTCAGGACTAAGGCCCTTACGGAACCTTGCTTGCTTCTTGGCGTCAACAGACACTTCCTCAGTTGCATATCGTGCGAGATTACCAAACTCCCTGCTGTAAGCATCCACAGAAAGTCGGCCCTGAGTGAAACTGCAAAATTCCTCACGTTTACGGTCCATGAGACCCTCCGGAATGTGATGTTCACGGAAAGCCTCACTGAATTCAGCCCAAGTAGTGACATGGCCCGCTGGGCGCATAGCTCCATAATTTTCCCACCATAGACTGGCGGGGCCTTCAAGATGATATGCAGCAAAGGTGACCTTGTCAGCCTCCGCTACCAGCGCGGAACGCAGTTTGTGAGAGATACTGCGAAGCCAGTCATCAGCGTCGAGAGGCTCGACGGAGTGGTGGAACGTGGGTGGATGTAATTTGATAAAATCACTGAGTGACACCACGTTAGTCCTCTGATGGTGTGCCGTGTTCTGTTCAATACGCTCCAACAAACGGTTGGTCTCCCGCTTGTTTCTCTCAGCTTCCAACATAACCTCAGCTAGGGAAGGAGGATGAGGCAGATTTGCATCCCTGACTTCACTGCCTTCGGCCTGCTCTTGAGGAGCAGGGTTAGCGCGCGTGTTGACCATCCTAGGTAAACAAGACAATGATTTAGTCAGGATGATAAAATTCCGACATAGGATATAAAATGTAAGGTATAACTTGAAATGCAAGATGATCATCCGTATGACATGGTAAATACAGAAACTGCTTCTTTATTCCATCGTCATACACACCATACAGGGTTTAGTACAAGACCAAACAAAGTACTATTACGGTGAAAAGAGGATTACATCTCATCGGAGGCATTCCAAGCTCCTATACATTATTTTTCTACTCCTCCGGAAAGAGTACAAACTAGGTCATATCCCACGAGTCACGCGGGACGATAGACGACACAGCTAGTGTGAACTAGTGATACTACCACTAACTCAGACCGATCCGTAGTAGTCCTCATAGAAGTCACCTCCATAGCCTGGAAGCTCAACATGATCATCCGGAAACAGACGATCTCGCGGAGCTTGTGGGCCATAGGGGCTAGGATATGGCCTTGGACCAACAGACGGTGGCCTGCGGGGACCGCGAGGTGGGGTGATGCCTCCTACATCACGCCAACCCATCACGTCTGGCAGAGCAGATCTCACAGGATAGAGATCGCGCATATCTGAATATCCAGCTTGCACCGCCGGTGCGAACCGAGTCAAAGTGGCCCAGTGGTCAGCACGGGTATTGAAGAGCTCTAACCTCAAGGCCCGATTTTCACGGTCCTTATCCTCGAGCATCTCAGCAGTGGTGCGAGTCTGTGAATCCTCCTGGGTGGGGTCAGCATAGATAGCCTGGAGATACCCTTGTGCTCCCGGAAGTGATCCTGGCATATACCGGAAATCAGAGTCCCGAAATAGACCAGATCTGACTCGCATGATGGTCATCATAGAGTAGGCGGCGTCCTGCACAGCCATCTCAATAGTAACCCCGAGTCCATAGGAGCAGTGAAGGGGCTCGGTGGATCCAGGATAAGATGGAAATATCCTGACAGTGCAGAGATACTGGCTTTGATTAAAGTCTCGGAATTGCTCTTCGACCGTGTACTCAGGATACCAGCGGTATCCAGCCTCAGTCATTACCCTGACCAACTTGGCAGTATGGCCGGGTACATCTAGGCATCGAGTCAGGCGAACCACTTGATTGAGGTCGCGAGTGGCCATCTGAAAGCACAATCATAATGCAAAGGCATTAGAATTTCTAGCAAAATTTCGGCAGCATAACAGCTGTAAATGCTCAAGAAGGATTTTGAGACATTTGACAAAGGATTTCATACACACTCAACATCATCATATCAAAGTTCTGAGACCATCCTAGCAACACAATGTGGTAAAAGAACTTGAACTAGGCTTGTATCCATCATACCTATAAGGTACTACTGATTAGTAACACGTGATCCTGATAGAGAGAATAGGTCCTAATTCCTTAACCCCCGGTGGAAGAATGGACTGACTCAGATCAGAATGTCACAAGATAGAGGAGTAAAAAGAGCCTTACGTTCCAACCCACAAACAATTCCCCTACATATAACTAAAGAATTTCTAGACTCAACATCGACCAGTTTGGCTTGGAGAACCTACAGGCAGTCCGGCTCTGATGCCAACGCTGTCAGGACCCCGACTCGATGTCATATCGATCTAGCCGGTAACAACTCATATCACTTTGCGGCCTCACGCACGGTATCCCCACGGGTGTCGCCTTACCTTTGCCCGGGACCGTTTGCGCATTTTGGCTCACGTATATGATAGTGTCGCTAGCATCCATATGATAAAGAGCCCGGGCTGACATGACTAGTCGTAAACCCAAAGTGGCACAGACTTACAGGGACAGGCATCCATGACCCAGCTTCGAACGTGTCGGTCATCAGCAAGTGGGTCCGGGCTGTAGCACTGGGCTAGCAGGACTCCGGTAAACCGGGCTGTAGCGGGCTAACAGGACTCCGGTACTCAAAGCGTGACATTTCCCCGAAGGGACAGACACAGGAACGAAGAAGGACACATGCCGGCCATCCTAAGTGTTCCAGAGCAGTAGCAAGCTACCATGGCTCAGCGGTAACACTAGGAGACATTTCCCGGTAAGAGAGGCTACTAAAGATAAACAACTAGATAGTCAGATCCCACACATACCAAGCATTTCAATCATACACACAATATGCTCGATATGTGCAAATACAACGAAGCATCACAACATGACTCTACGACACAAGTACTTTATTTAAGGCTCAGGGAGCCATACATAACATACACAAGGTACGGGTCACACGACCCAGCATTCAAGTCATACAGTCATACAAACCAGCAGCGGAAGTAACTTGTCTGAGTACAGACAACTAGTAAAATAAAAGAGGCTTGGAAAGCCTGGCTATACTACGTGGTCCTTCACAAGCTCAGGGTCACCACCTGGGTCTTTAGCCTACTCGTTGATGTCAACGTCTACATAGAACCCATCAGAAGGGGTTGCAGCGTCTTCTGTAAAAAATGTAGATTATAGCAACATGAGTACAAAGGTACTCAGCAAGACTTACATCAGATCCTACATACATGCATATTATCAAGAAGGGTTGGTGGAGTTATTGCAGCAAGCCAGCTTGACTCTTGGCTAGACTATCCTACGGTACTCCAACTTGAAATGGTTTTGCGCACACGAGTCCACTACTCACCACTTCAATACACTACCGAGGATCCACCTCCGTCTTCCTACGGAAGAGCCATCCTCGGCACTCACACTTATCTTGAGGCTTTTAGCAGTTTCCATTTACTTGTCTATGAACTGTATAGGCAACCAAGTAGTCCTTTACCGCGGACGCGGCTATTCGAATAGATCATGTTAACCCTGCAGGGGTGTACTTCTTCATACACGCTCTCACCACTTACCGTCGTTTACACGACATGTACTCGGCAACCTTCAAGCGGAAGCCCAACGTGGGTGTCGGCCACGACCTACCTAACCACCTAAGCCTCCAGTCCAGGTTTATCGCCTATTCAGGTTCCATCCGCAGGGAGTCCGGCCGAGGTTTCCCATACGGCCCCGAACGATGTGAACAGGGTTCCCGAGATACCTAACGGGTATTCGGTACACCGTGCCACGTACCTACCGCATCACAGCCCACCCCTACGGTCAGCGTTGTCCACGGCCTCCAGTAGGCTACAAACACCAGAAACTACTTGCAACTCTTGGATGGAGAACTAGGGTGAATAAGAAGCCGAGAGGGTCCATTGGTTTCGGGCCCAATGCATGGTAGTAGCTGGTTCTTAAATCACACATACAGATCTCAGTGCTTAAGGTCGGCTTCAATGAAACAACCCACCATGTACTCCTACATGGCCTCTCATCGATACCTTTACCAAATCGTGTTCACCACACCACTCTCATTACCGACATAAACATTTCACTCTAGCCCATCACCCAGATGAACCAGACCTGACACGACTCTAAGCATAGCAGGCATAGCAAGGTAGGAACAACACATGCATATGGCTCAATCAACTCCTACACATGCTAGTGGGTTTCATCTAGTTACTGTGGCAATGACAGGTCATGCAGAGGAAATGGGTTCAACTACCATAGCACACAGCAGTTTGAAACGCGTTGTCTTAATGCAGTAAAAGAGAGCAGGAGCGAGAACATGGGATTGTATCGATATGATCAAATGGTTGGTTGCTTGCCTGATGGTTCGATGCACTGATACGGTTCTTCGTTAGGGTAATCACGGTACTCCTCGGAGGCAGAACCTGTCGCAAAGGACATCGATACACAACCATCACCAAACAATGTGCAATAATATGATGCATGCATGAAACATGGCAATATGAGTGTGTTGGGCTAATGCAACTAAAACCAGAAGGGTTTGAACAAATTTGAATCAAAGATTCAAATTTCAAACTCAAACATGGCCTTTTAAAGTGCTTTTCCTTGTTCTGCTTAAAACATCAATTTAACTTCTTTGATCATGCATGAAAACAGTACAGATGGATAGATTGGATTTTTCTGATCATTTTTCATATATAATTTGTCCAATTTGGAGTTACAGAATAAAAGTTATGAATTTTTGAAGTTTAAATAATATTCTGGAATTTCCTGATTTAAATTAAATCCAGAAATATATATATTGCGCGAGCATGACGTCAGCATGACGTCAGTGGTCAACTGCGGCTGGCTGAGGTCAAACCTGACGTGTGGGGTCCACACGTCAGTGACAGGGGGGTTAAACAGGGTTAGTTTAATCCTAATTAGGAATTAGTGGCGCTGGGGCCCACTGGTCAGTGTGAGGGGGGTAGTTAGTTTAACTAATTCGGTTAGTGCTAATCCTAATTAGCTAACAGGGCTGGGCCCACCTGTCAGGGACACATGGGGGGTTCTGCCGTGGTCAAGGTGGGTCAAACCCACCGGCGACCTGACGCCGGCGAGGCCCGAGACGGCGGCGCGATGCGGAAACACGCTACAGGGCACGGGCGAGGCCGTGCTTGGGCTCGTTGGAGAGCCCTTGCTCCCGCGCGTCGAACGGTGGTGGTGGCCGCGCCTGAGGTGGCCGGTACCGACGACGGCGAGCTCGCGAGCGGCGGCCGGAGTTCGGCCAACGGCGGGTTAGGCGATGCAGGGCGCTAGGGGAGGCGTTGGTGCGTGCTACATGCTCCTGGTGAGGTGTGGAGCACGTTGGTGTGCTCGGCTTCGAGCTACAACGGCTCCAGCCACGGCAGCGACGAGGCACGGCGGCGGCGAGCTTCGGAGCTCAAGGGGGCGGCAGCTACAGGATGCTAGGGACGACGGGGCAAGGGGGAATCGGGTCAGTGGCTCACCGCGGAGCTGCAGGGATGGTTAGCGGGCTCGGGGACGTCCGGTAGCTCTCGATTCGACGGCGACGATCTCCGGTGGCCGAGGAGGGGAACGGCGACGTGGGCGACGATGCAGGGCTTCCCGAGGGGCTTGGCTTGGTGGGGAGGAAGAGGGGGTCGAGGCGGAGCTCCTGAGCTCAACGGAGGGGCGAGGGGTGGCCGGAGACGGCTGCTATGGCGAACGGCGGCGATGGTGGTGTTCGGCCGTGTGAGAGAGAGAGCGAGGGAGAGGAGGGAAGAACCGAGGGAGAGTGAGAGAGAGCAGGGGAGGGCGTGGCGTCTTCCGAGGCATCGAGACGAGGAGGGGAGGGCAGGCAGGCAGGCGAGCAGGTGGCGTGGCGCGGTGGCGCGCGCGCGCCGGCCACACTCCCCTCCCTCTGTCGAGGACGAAGACGACAGGGGAGGGAGGCGGGCTGGGCCGCCTGCTGGCTGGGCCGGCCAGCTGGCTGGGCCGGCCAGCTGGCTGGGCTGCACAGGGAGGAGCCCAGGTAAGGTCCTCCCTTTTATTTATTTCTGTTTTTTTAATTTTCTGACATTTGTTTTGATTTAAATAATATATTAAATCATTTATTTACCTTATGCCAATTTTTGCAGGAGCTAGTTATATTATTCCAGAGCTCCTTTATAATTGGCATAATATTTGGACATATATTAATATATATAACTAATATATTTCCAATGCAAATATATATGCATTAATTCCAAATGCCCAAAATAAATACCTATGAGCTCTTAAAAATATTGGTTTGATTTTTATCTCTGTCCAATATTTTCAGAGAGCAACATGAGCATTTTCTTGGACCTTTTTGGAGAAATTTTTATTTGGATCATTTTCAGAAATGATTCTGAGGGTTTCACAGATCCCCATTTCAAGTTTCTGATGAAAGAGTAAACATGATGCAACACTCTAATGCATGACTAGCTAGGGTGTGACAGTATTCACACATGTATCATGTTTCCGGTTAATACAATTCTAGCATGAATAATAAACATTTATCATGATATAAGGAAATAAATAATAACTTTATTATTGCCTCTAGGGCATATTCCCTTCAGTCTCCCACTTGCACTAGAGTCAATAATCTAGATTACACAGTAATGATTCTAACACCCATGGAGCCTTGGTGCTGATCATGTTTTGCTCGTGGAAGAGGCTTAGTCAATGGGTCTGCAACATTCAGATCCGAATGTATCTTGCAAATCTCTATGTCTCCCACTTGGACTTGGTCCCAGATGGAATTGAAGCGTCTCTTGATGTGCTTGGTCCTCTTGTGAAATCTGGATTCCTTTGCCAAGGCGATTGCACCAGTATTGTCACAGAAGATTTTCATTGGACCCGATGCACTAGGTATGACACCTAGATCGGATATGAACTCATTCATCCAGACTCCTTCATTTGCTGCCTCTGAAGCAGCTATGTACTCCGCTTCACATGTAGATACCACTACGATGCTTTGTTTAGAACTGCACCAACTGACAACTCCACATTTAATATAAACACGTATCCGGTTTGCGATTTAGAATCGTCTGGATCAGTGTCAAAGCTTGCATCGACGTAACCATTTACGATGAGCTCTTTGTCACCTCCATAAACGAGAAACATATCCTTAGTGCTTTTCAGGTATTTCAGGATGTTCTTGACCGCTGTCCAGTGATCCACTCCTGGATTACTTTGGTACCTCCCTACTAAAGTAATAGCAAGGCACACATCAGGTCTGGTACACAGCATTGCATACATGATAGAGCCTATGGCTGAAGCATAGGGAACATCTTTCATTTTCTCTCTATCTTCTATAGTGGTCGGTCATTGAGTCTTACTCAACTTCACACCTTGTAACACAGGCAAGAACCCTTTCTTTGCTTGATCCATTTTGAACTTCTTCAAAACTTTGTCAAGGTATGTGCTTTGTTAAAGTCCAATTAAGCGTCTTGATCTATCTCTATAGATCTTGATGCCCAATATATAAGCAGCTTCACCGAGGTCCTTCATTGAAAAACTCTTATTCAAATATCCTTTTATGCTATCCAGAAATTCTATATCATTTCCAATCAACAATATGTCATCCACATATAATATTAGAAATGCTACAGAGCTCACACTCACTTTCTTGTAAATACATGTTTCTCCAAAAATATGTATAAAACCATATGCTTTGATCACACTATCAAAACGTTTATTCCAACTCCGAGAGGCTTGCACCAGTCCATAAATGGATCGCTGGAGCTTGCACACTTTGTTAGCTCCCTTTGGATCGACAAAACCTTCCGATTGCATCATATACAACTCTTCTTCCAGAAATCCGTTTAGGAATGCAGTTTTGACATCCATTTGCCAAATTTCTTAATCATAAAATGCGGCAATTGATAAAATGATTCGGACAGACTTAAGCATCGCTACGGGTGAGAAGGTCTCATCGTAGTCAATCCCTCGAACTTGTCAAAAACCTTTTGCAACAAGTCGAGCTTTATAGACAGTAACATTACTGTCAGCGTCAGTCTTCTTCTTGAAGATCCATTTATTCTCGATGGCTTGCCGATCATCAGGCAAGTGAACCAAAGTCCATATTTTGTTCTCATACATGGATCCATCTCAGATTTCATGGCCTCAAGCCATTTTGCGGAATCTGGGCTCACCATCGCTTCTTCATAGTTCGTAGGTTCGTCATGGTCTAGTAACATAACCTTCAGAACAGGATTATCGTACCACTCTGCTGCCGATCTTACTCTGGTTAACCTACGAGGTTCAGTAACAACTTGATCTGAAGTTTCATGATCATCATCATTAACTTCCTCACTAATTGGTGTAGACGTCACAGGAACCGGTTTATGTGATGAACTACTTTCCAATAAGGGAATAGGTACAATTACCTCATCAAGTTCTACTTTCCTCCCACTCACTTCTTTCGAGAGAAACTCCTTCTCTAGAAAGGATCCATTCTTAGCAATGAATGTCTTGCCTTCAGATCTGTGATAGAAGGTGTACCCAACAATTTCCTTTGGGTATCCTATGAAGACACATTTCTCTGATTTTGTATCAGGTTGAAGATTTTTCACATACGCATCGCAGCCCCAAACTTTAAGAAACGACAACTTTGGCTTCTTGCCAAACCACAGTTCATAAGGTGTCGTCTCAACGGATTTCGATGGTGCCCTATTTAACGTGAATGTAGCCGTCTCTAAAGCATAACCCCAAAACGATAGCAGTAAATCAGTAAGAGACATCATAGATCACACCATATCTAGTAAAGTACGATTACGACGTTCAGACACACCATTACGCTGTGGTGTTCCGGGTGGCGTGAGTTGCAAAACTATTCCGCATTGTTTCAAATGTAGACCAAACTCATAACTCAAATATTCTCCTCCACGATCAGATCGTAGAAACTTTATTTTCTTGTTATGATGATTTTCAACTTCACTCTGAAATTCTTTGAACTTTTCAAAAGTTTCAGACTTATGTTTCATTAAGTAGATATACCCATATCTTCTTAAATCATCCGTGAAGGTGAGAAAATAACGATACCCGTCGCGAGCCTCAACATTCATTGGACCACATACATCATTATGTATGATTTCCAACAAATCAATTGCTCGCTCCGTAGTTCCGGAGAACGGTGTTTTAGTCATCTTGCCCATGAGGCATGGTTCGCAAGTACCAAGTGATTCATAATCAAGTGATTCCAAAAGTCCATCAGTATGGAGTTTCTTCATGTGCTTTAAACCAATATGACCCAAACAGCAGTCCCACAAATAAGTTGCACTATCATTATCAACTCTGCATCTTTTGGCTTCAACATTATGAATATGTGTATCACTACTATCGAGATTCAACAAAAATAGACCACTCTTCAAGGGTGCATGACCATAAAAGATATTACTCATATAAATAGAAAAACAATTATTCTCAGATTTAAATGAATAACCGTCTCGCATCAAACAAGATCCAGATATAATGTTCATGCTCAACGCTGGCACCAAATAACAATTATTTAGGTCTAAAACTAATCCTGAAGGTAGATGTAGAGGTAGCGTGCCGACGGTGATCACATCGACTTTGGAACCATTTCCCACGTGCATCGTCACCTCGTCCTTAGCCAGTCTTCGCTTAATCCGTAGCCCCTGTTTCGAGTTGAAAATATTAGCAACAGAACCAGTATCAAATACCCAAGTGCTACTGCGAGCTCTGGTAAGGTACACATCAATAACATGTATATCACATATACCTTTGTTCACCTTGCCATCCTTCTTATCCGCCAAATACTTGGGGCAGTTCTGCTTCCAGTGACCACTCTGCTTGAAGTAGAAGCACTCAGTCTCAGGCTTAGGTCCAGACTTGGGTTTCTTCTCTTGAGCAGCCACTTGTTTGTTGTTCTTCTAGAAGTTCCCCTTCTTCTTCCCTTTGCCCTTTTTCTTGAAACTGGTGGTCTTATTGACCATCAACACTTGACGCTCCTTCTTGATTTCTACCTCCGCAGCCTTTAGCATTGCGAAGAGCTCGGGACTTGTCTTATCCATCCCTTGCATGTTATAGTTCATCACGAAGCTCTTGTAGCTTGGTGACAATGATTAAAGAATTCTGTCAATGACGCTATCATCCAGAAGATTAACTCCAAGTTGAATCAAGTGATTGTTATACCCAAACATTCTGAGTATATGCTCACTAACAGAACTATTCTCCTCCATCTTGCAGCTGTAGAACTTATTGGACACTTCATATCTCTCAATCCGGGCATTTGCTTGAAATATTAACTTCAACTCTTGGGACATCTCATATGCTCCATGACGTTCAAAACGTCGTTGAAGTCCCGGTTCTAAGCCGTAAAGCATGGCACACTGAACTATCGAGTATTCATCAGCTTTGCTCTGCCAGACGTTCATAACATCTGGTGTTGCTCCTGCAGCAGGTTTGGCACCTAGCGGTGCTTCCAGGACGTAATTCTTCTGTGCAGAAATGAGGATAATCCTCAAGTTACGGACCCAGTCCATGTAATTGCTACCATCATATTTCAACTTTGCTTTCTCAAGGAACGCATTAAAATTTAACGGAACAACAACATGAGCCATCTATCTACAACAACATAGACATGCAAAATACTATCAAGTACTAAGTTCATGATAAATTTAAATTCAATTAATCATATTACTTAAGAACTCCCACTTAGATAGACATCCCTCTAATCATCTAAGTGATCACGTGATTCAAATCAACTAAACCATAACTGATCATCACGTGAAATGGAGTAGTTTTCAATGGTGAACATCACTATGTTGATTATATCTACTATATGATTCACGCCCGACCTTTCGGTCTCAGTGTTTCGAGGCCATATCTGCATATGCTAGGCTCGTCAAGTTTAACCTGAGTATTCTGCATGTGCAAAACTGGCTTGCACCCGTTGTAGATGGACGTAGAGCTTATCACACCTGATCATCACGTGGTGTCTCGGCATGACGAACTTTGGCAATGGTGCATACTCAGGGAGAACACTTTTATCTTGAAATTTAGTGAGAGATCATCTTATAATGCTACCGTCAATCAAAGCAAAATAAGATGCATAAAAGATAAACATCACATGCAATCAATATAAGTGGTATGATATGGCCATCATCATTTTGTGCTTGTGATCTCCATCTCCGAAGCACCGTCATGATCACCAACGTCACCGGCGCGACACCTTGATCTCCATCCTAGCATCGTTGTCATCTCACCAACTATTGCTTCTACGACTATCGCTACCACTTAGTGATAAAGTAAAGCATTACACGGCGATTGCATTGCATACAATAAAGTGACAACCATATGGCTCCTGCCAGTTGCTGATAACTCGGTTACAAAACATGATCATCTCATACAATAAAATATAGCATCATGTCTTCACCATATCACATCACAACATGCCCTGCAAAAACAAGTTAGACGTCCTCTACTTTGTTGTTGCAACTTTTACGCGGCTGCTACGAGCTGAGCAAGAACCGTTCTTATCTATGCATCAAAACCACAACGATAGTTCGTCAAGTTAGTGATGTTTTAACCTTCTCAAGGACCGGGCGTAGGTACACTCGGTTCAACTAAAGTTGGAGAAACTGGCACCCGCCAGCCACCTGTGTGCAAAGCACGTCGGTAGAACCAGTCTTGCGTAAGCATACGCTTAATGTCGGTCCGGGCCGCTTCATACAACAAAACCGCTGAACCAAAGTGTGACATGCTGGTAAGAAGTATGACTTGTATTGCCCACAACTCACTTGTGTTCTACTCGTGCATATAACATCAATGCATAAAACTAGGCTCGGATGCCACGGTTGGGGAACGTAGTAATTTCAAAAAAATTCCTACGCACACACAAGATCATGGTGATGCATAGCAACGAGAGTAGAGAGTGTGTCCACGTACCCTCGTAGACCGAAAGCGGAAGCATTAGCACAACACGGTTGATGTAGTTGTACTTCTTCACGATCCGACCGATCAAGTACCAAACGTATGGCACCTCCGAGTTCTGCACACGTTCAACTCGATGACGTCCCTCGAACTCCGATCCATCTGAGCTTTGAGGGAGAGTTCCGTCAGCACGACGGTGTGGTGACGATGATGATGTTCTACCGATGCAGGGCTTCGCCTAAGCATTGCTATGATATTATCGAGGTGGATTATGGTGGAGGGGGGCACCGCACACGGCTAAGATATCCAAGAGATCAATTGTTGTGTCTCCAAGGGGTGCCTCCCTCCTCGTATATAAAGGAGTGGAGGAGGGGGAGGGGGCCGGCCACCCTAGGTGCACCCCATGAGGAGTCCTACTCCCACAGGGAGTAGGACTCCCCCTTCCATGTGGGAGTAGGAGAGGAGAGGGAAGGAGAGAGAGGGGGAAAGGAA
>NC_041386.1:30942468-30969179 GCF_002162155.2 Triticum dicoccoides | reverse complement strand
CGCGCGGCTGCCCTTGGCCGTCCCAACTCTTCTCCACTAGGGCCCAATAGGCCCATTAGTCTCCCCGGGGGGTTCCGGTAACCCCCCGGTACTCCGGTATATGCCTGAAACTCCCCGAAACCATTCCGGTGTCCGAACATAGTCGTCCAATATATCGATCTTTATGTCTTGACCATTTCGAGACTCCTCGTCATGTCCGTGATCACATCCGGGACTCCGAACTACCTTCGGTACATCAAAACACATAAACTCATAATATAACCGTCATCGAACTTTAAGCGTGGGGACCCTACGGGTTCGAGAACTATGTAGACATGACCGAGACACGTCTCCGGTCAATAATCAATAGCGGAACCTGGATGCTCATATTGGCTCCCACATATTCTACGAAGATCTTTATCGGTCAAACCGCATAACAACATACGTTGTTCCCTTTGTCATCGGTATGTTACTTGCCCGACATTCGATCGTCGGTATCTCAATACCTAGTTCAATCTCGTTACCGGCAAGTCTCTTTACTCGTTCCGTAATACATCATCCTGCAACTAACTCATTAGTTGCAATGCTTGCAAGGCTTATAGTGATGTGCATTACCGAGTGGGCCCAACTATACCTCTCCGACAATCGGAGTGACAAATCCTAATCTCGAAATACGCCAACCCAATAAGTACCTTCAGAGACACCTGTAGAGCACCTTTATAATCACCCAGTTACCACTACAAAAAAATACACTTTTGTGATGATATGTGTTTGTCACAGTAGGTCACGTTTTCTGTCATGCATGTACATCCATGACGATTTTATGACAGAATCAAGATAGTCATACCTGTGTTGTCGTAGAAGTGTTCCATGACATTACAAAATTATCATCACGGAAGTGTCCACTTCCATGACGATAAATCGCGCGTCACAGAAGTGCTTTCGTCAAGGGTGACCGACACGCGGCATCCACCGTACCGGAACACCGTTAAGCTATCGGGTCGGGTTTTGGATCCGATAACCCGTTAACAGCCCCGACCAATGGAGATTTTCCACGTGTAAAATCATCATTGGCTGGAGGAGACACGTGTCAGGTCCGCGTTGGCACATGTGTCACTCATCCAATGGGCGAGACGCGCCTATGATATGTTGACATGTGGACCGACCCATCAAGTTTAAATGGGCCGGCCCAACTGAAGGCCCACAAGATTTTGCAGACCATAATGGGCCAGCCCAGCTAAAGGCCCATGAGATTTGCGAACCATAATGGGCTAGCCTAGCTAAAGGCCCACAAGATTTTGCGGGCCATAATGGGCCGACCCAGGTAAAGGCCCACAAGATTTTTGTGTGCCATAAAGGGCCGGCCCAGGTAAAGGCCCACAAGATTCTTGCGGATCATAATGGGCCAGCCCAGCTAAAGGCCCACGATATTTTGCCGACATTAATGGGCCGGCCCAGCTGTAGGCCCACCAGATTTTGAGGACCCTAGTAGGCCGGCCCATTAACTGGCTGCCATGTTTTGGGCCAAATGCCGGCCCATATTTGATCCGGTCCATTACTGGCCTGCCACGCTCCGGGCCTAATAGTGGCCATATAAGATCCGACCCATTAAAAGCCTACAACATTCTGGGCCAAATTACGGCCCAGCTCAGGTCCGGCCCTTTAAGAGGCTTTGGGCTCAATTATGGCCCATATCAGATTCGACCCGTCAACTGGACACTATGCTTTTGGGCCCACTTGCTAAAGGCCCACTTAGTAATTCAGCCTGATATTAGTTTTGGCCTGTTAAGGGCCCGTTTAACATTTCGGCCCTATATTAATTTTGGCCTGTTAAAAGCCCGTCATATAGTTGGGCCTAACTACGACCCGGTTTGCATCCGGCCTGCTCGCAGCCGATATCTGTTTGGGCCAAACAAGGACCAAGCCAATTTTGGCCTGTTAAAAGCCCGTGATTTGATTCACACAATCATGGGCCGGGGTTCATTTCGGGATGCTGTCGGCCCGTGAGCTGTTTGGCACGTTTCAGGCCCAACCTACATCATGATTGCATGACGACCCGATTATGTATCGTAATTTTACGGTTTGGCCGGTTTACTGCGAAGACATGATATATATATATATATATATACAGTAAAATAACTATAGCATCGTGAATAAGAAAAAACCTAGACTATACAATAAAGAAATTACGGCATATTACATCCACTGGGCATCAAAGTTCACCACTATGATAATAAAGCACAAGTAGACAACAAATTACATACACTGGGCATCAAAGATTGCCACCGGTGCAAATAAATACGCCGAAAAAATAATATACAAAACCGATAGCACTTCAATAGAGTTCAAGAAAGGTTAGCCCTACTGGGGAGATGCAGCGCAAGTAGCTGAGCAAGATGATGAGACTACGCTTGTTCAACACTTATATCTTCGTCACTCTGAAAGATAAACAAGCAGACAGATAACAAGTTTTGCACATAAAAGTATCAGTGCTGACAATTCATCACATTTCTTACCGACGAATAAAGTGACACAGTTTAAAATTGCATTAACACAATATGGTATTGTTCAGGTCAGGACATGGCAGGAAATGACATTGTGAAGGAGTTGGCAGCTTCACGACACCACTGGATTACAGATCAAGAACTCATAAGTATCAATGGTTAGTGTGCTGTCAATTTATACCATTTCAGATTGGCAAATAAAGAGACGGTTTAAATAATAGTAGAATGATATGACATTGTTCATAGTTAAGACATTGCAGAATATGACATTGTGCTGTAGTGGGTAGATTCACCACACCACTGGATTACGGATGAAGAACAGAAGCATATATGCAGTGCAAAAGAAGATCACTTGCTCTGTATAGTTTAATTTACATGGTATGAAGAAGGAACTTGGTTGTACAACTGAAAACTTAAATTGAGAAAGGACAAACTTTTGTTTATGAACTAAATAATAAACTTTAAACAAGCAATTTGATGCAAACACCAAAAATAAATAGTTGTTGCAGTCATGCCTAACCAAATATATACAACAAAATTTGAAGGCTTGAGATGGACAAACTTACATTATTGGTGAAGACAGGCTCTATAAAGGCCTTGTCCATGCTGATGGGGGGCAATTCAAGAAGTTTACCACAGAATCTTCTTCAAAAGCATTGCCTTTATTCTACATTTTCTTAAGAGTAAATATAGATGTGATAATATACGAAAAATGGAGAATATTTAAGATAAGATGATGAGTGATGCTACATAACCAAGTAGCTATAAATGTAAGTGCAACGATACAGGCAAAAGGTACAGCCAAGAGCAATGCACAGCTAAACTTCTTCAGTACCAACCTTATGGTAAGAGTAAATATAGATCTGATGTGTAGAAAATGGAGGGCAAAGGAAAATAAGCTGCAGAGTGATGGTACATGAACAACTACCTGTCATTATAAGTACACTTATAAAGGATAACATGTACTTACAAGAGCAATGTAGAGCTAAAAAAACATTGGCGCTGGATATATTCTACACTAATGGAACCATTCATACAGATCAGATAATTTGGAGCGAACAATTGATAAGCAAGCTATCATGCATATTGCTGTCACATAATGAACCAGGTATGTATGCAAGTACAGTGATACAGGACAACAGGTACTAACAAGAGCAAAGCAGCGGGCAGCATATTTGCGATATCCTGTCGTTCTTGTCAAACCGGAGTTCTTCTTCGAGCAGATTTCCTGCAAAAAAGATCCGTAAGGCACATGCGGAAAAGTAGAAGTTCAAATTGTCATGTGATTTCATAAACAGTACCTCATCCTGGGAACGAGACCAGTGCATAACAAGGTTTTTCCATTCAATGTCTTCTAAATTTAGCAAAGGAGACTTCACCGGAAATTCGTTTATAGACTTGCCATCAAAGTGTGATTTCCTCAGGTAACACCGATACTGCTGCAATGCTTCCTTGAAAAGTACAAGCAAGCTTTGCTCGTCATGACTATCCAGATTGACCCTCGCCTAGTTACAACAATGTAATGTAAATCATTGATGTGTTCAATCAGCAGAAAACATGAAAATAATAACCATGAATAATAGCACTTACACGTAAGTTGGACAGGAAGATGTGAAAATGGTGTTTGTCTTCACAATAATCTTCCCATGATGGGAATATATGCACGTAGTCCCTAACAACATTGAAAGCATTGTCTTTTAAAATGGGAATAAATGGAATGGGGTTCCAATCTACAGGAATTGGCCGTCTCTGCAGTTGGGATAGGTCTTCGGCCGGTGGACTTGCTGTACTTTTTGCTGGAGTGGGATTTTTTCTATGGTACAGCTGGTGCTATGGAAAATGAAATCAGTATACCTTTTGCTGGAGTGCAGGTCCTGTGTGGTGGGGCTAGTGGTGTGGCCAGTGAAGTATGGGTACAGTCTGCTGGAGTCGGTCCTACGTTTTGTGTCACTGGTTGTACAGCCAATATAAGTGGGGTGTTGTCTGATTTCTCCGGCACCACCACGTTTTTGAAGGACTTTGCTGGTGCTCCTTCAGGTTCGGCAATCACCCTCTTCCTTTTTGATGTCTGATGCACAAGAACAACATTTGAGTGAAAAAACATGGTATGATGAAAGATGGAATATATATTGATAATGGATGGGCATGGCATCCTGACATATATGATGAGTAAACTAAGCAGATGGCGGTGCAACAAAGTAGAAGAAATGCAAGACAACATATGCAAGATACCCGCAATCAATAAAACATTACCAAATTAGAACAGGCACCTTGATGGGTGAACAAGACAGGCCATCTGCCTTTGACTCCTCGAGGTTAGAATAGTCATTAGGATCATATTCTGAACAAGAATCAACAGGTGGGGAGCGTATGAGTTTCATTGCATCTAGAATGGCACTCAATGCCTTGGTGCCAATTTTGCAAGTCATTGCAGTGTTTAGCTTCAAGAGTGGACTGCTGCTAGTGCGACATGCAGCTACACAAATCATAGTGTAGATATAACGGGAAAACCTTAAGCATCAGAGTAAAATCAGCAAAGTGGAACTTGCTGGAATATATGTGCTAGTATTGCCGGTACGGCTAGAAAGGCTTCGGATACCAGCTCTCTTTAAGTGAAGGTGCGGTACTGTGAATATCAGTGTAACTCTCGAAGGCGACATAGCTCCCCGCATTTCCTTGCAATTCTTATAGGATTCAAGTGGGCAGGCCACTACAAATTCTATTCCTATGTTTACAAGATCCTACAAATCAAAGAGGCTCAAAGTGTCCATCACAACCGATCGTATAGACCTCTACACTGCAAATGTCCCTGCTCATCTTCAGTACAAGGAACATAATGTACTACTATCATACTCCCTGCATTCCAAAATATAAGTCTTGGTAGAGATTTCCACTATGGATCACATACAGATGTATCCAGATACATTTTAGAGTGTAGATTCACTCATTTTGCTCGATATGTAGTCCATGGTGGAATCTATACAAAGACTTGTATTTAGGAACGGAGAGAGTACATATTAAAGAAGAACGGAAGAGGAACATGGTAAAGAAGGGCAAGCAGATTTTGGATAATAAAATGTTGGTTGCGCAGTGCCCACACAAGATGAACTAGAGCGCATTAAGAATGCAACTCCCAGCTGTCTCTTGACCATTTCAGGCGGTTGGATGAAGATCCTATGTCTCCTAACCCTTCTTCTTCCTCATCTCTGATTCTTCCCATACAGAACACCGCACGGGCCGCCGGCCGGACCACCGCCCCCACGTCTGTGTTCCTCCGCCACCCCCACCCCCGCCCCAACCCCCACCCGTGTCGAGTTTTCTTTGTTTGGCGAGGCCCCACAACCACCCGAGCCCCTTCGATCGCACCGGCGAACTCCGACGAGCTCTGAAAAATCGACTGACCCAATTTTGAAATTTAGTCTATTGTGATTTAACTACTGTGGAATATAAAAGAGGAAAACCATAAGCATAGGGAGTATAGTGTTGAGCGTGCCATGGCGGATCTGAAGGTGCAAACCGGACAAAGGCAACTTCGCAACCAAGACAAGAAATCAGAGTAAAGACTGGCGATCGGTTTTCTTGCTGTGATAAATAAGTTGAGCAGATACGAAAGAGTAACGCCTCTGGTGCGGCGCCGTGTACGCATCTGCTAAGAATTTGACGGTGTTGTGGTAGAGATGACTGTCGGCGGTGTGGAAGCAGATATAGGAGGGTAGACGGTGGCGGTGGGGCGCGGTGGATGAGACGGTCGTAGGAGCGGCGCCGGCAAGGTGGACGACGGTGGGGATGAAGCGAGAGGATGGGATGCAAGGATCCCGGTCCGAAGCCGTGGATGAGAGAGGTCGATCTCTTGTAATGGATGGCAACATCGGGGTATCAGCTCTGACATGGTGGAGGAGGACGGCGGTGGATGGGGTGGCGGACGGCGGCGGACGGAGGAGGGTGGGGTGGAGAGGGTGTTTTGGCGCCCACAGAGTACGAATGGGGAAAAGGGAGGTATAGAGGAAGGGGGAACCATGTATTCAGGGCGCGCTTGTCTCAAATGCAAGGAAATTTATGAACTTAGCCCCCGTTTCAAATTTCTACTACGTCATAGCAACATTAGTCGGTTGGGGATAGGATGGTAATCTCGCATACACCGAATATTTGCCGACGAGAGTTTGTTTTTGGTGCCCACCGTGTATGAATATGAATCGGGGAGGGAGTCGATTTCGGTCGAGGACACACTATGTTTTGGCGCCCACCGTGTATGAATCCGGGTGAGAGGCAGTTACGTCATGTTTGGGTGAAATTACAAACCTACCCCTATCGAAACCTATAGAAATCTAGCAGATATGCTTTGCGTGACAGGGATAGGCAGTAGTGATTTCCATCTCGCAGATTTTGGTTTCGGGCGGTTACTGCGACTTTCCCCGCTTCGTTCAAATTTTGCAGAGTGCACGTTTACCGTGCCAACTCAATTCAAATCCCATTTGTATTCTATTTTTTCAGGCGGGATCCATTTTCAATTGGAATTACATTCTATATACATCATTTTTTATATATACTTTCAAAAGCACAACAAAGAATTCCGCTCCTTTATATGTATAATATGATTTACAAATACAACGATCTCGAAATCTTAAGGTTGAATTCGAAAAAATTTAACCAAATTATGTTCTACTAAAAATGTATGGATCAGTAATATCTACATATTAAATAACATAGATGTGCGTGAATTCATATGAGTATGCATGTTTGATAGATCAATTTTGGTTCGAGTATGCATTACATGTATCATCATCTCTAATTCAAATATTTGAATCCCTTTTTTGTTCACTCCTTTCATGCCCATCTCCCTCGCATGCATGCTCCTTCAGGTAGCTATCACTCTCTTTTCTCCAGCTCACCCGCACGCTCACTTCATGTTTCTCCTATCCTCGCAAACATGGTCTCTCGACATCTCCCTTGAGAAGTGTCACACTCTCCCTATCATTATACATTACACGGTTTTCATTATCTCTCACGTCTCTACTGTTCTCTGGTATCACTCGGTACCTAAGCTTTCGTTTTCACCGCCACACACACAGTCTCCACTCGTCTTTCACTTTGTCTTTCTCACTATGGGATTCTCTCACACACCCTATATGTCTCTACATATGACTCATACCACTAAAATTACTCTCTCTCTCTCTCCTGTAGACACAACATTTGTTGCGGTCTCCTTTTTGTCTCCATCCCAGACTGACATTATTCATTTGTTTACCGATCAGACAACCCCGACTACCGTCTCCTCTCTCTCTCTCTCTCATAGACACACACACAACTCCTGCTTCCACTCCCCTTCCCGACTACCGTCTCTCTCTCTCTCTCTCTCTCAAAACTCTCGCTTTCGCACCCCGACTCGTATTTCTCTCACAAACATTTATCGACTAGCTAGCCTCTAGATAGGTTTATACACCCGCACACTCGTGCTTCCACCATCGCATACATGTCTCTCTCCCGCTCCTTGTACCTATGTAGATTTTTCTTCCCTTCTTGAGACACGCCCTCTCGATCGTGCACACACACGCTATCGCCTCATTTTAAGCTGATACCTATCGCACACACACTCCTTGTGTCTTTGTCACACATGCACTCCGTCCTCCTCCACTCCCCCTCTCTCTCTCACAGACATGGGCCTTTTGCAACAACTAGCAAGATGCCCATGCGTTGCACGAACATCAAGATGCATTTGTATGAGTAGTTTATCTTGTGGGGGAAAAGGATGAACGAGGGAAGGCCTTATTTGCAAATGTGGAGAGGGGTGTGGGTATCCTTTTGCAAAATTGCCATAGTTTCCTTCCTATCCGTCAGATATAGATCGGACGGCCTATATTGCAGGATGGCAGGCACACAATCATCACCGACGATGCTTTTTATAAGAGTAGGGATAAAAAATAGAGTTGGTGATGATGGTGGGCCTGCCATCCTGCAATGTAGGTCGTCCGATTTATATCTGACGGATAGGAAGGAAAATATGGCAATTTACCCGCACTCTTCACCACATTTGCAGATAAGGCCTTCCCTCATTCATCCTTTTCTCCCACAAGATCTTGATGTTCCGTGCAATGCACAGGCATCTTGCTAGTAAGAGTAGAAATTAGACATATACCACTTCTCGAATCTTGAAACCAACAACATTCCTCCCTTATCTCATCAAAACCGCCAAAGGAATATATTTTGAGTGAAACACAACATATTTTTAGTGATATACGTATTTCAAAACTAGACTTCTTTTCTATCAAATTGGTGAATATGTATTAATCTACTTTGATCGTGTGGCAACGCATTGGCACATTGCTAGTAGTTATTATAATTTTTTGGACACCAGACAAATGGTGGAGTACATATACGAAGAGAAGAGGCGCACGCACGCAGTCGGCCTCTCACTGTCTCGCACACATGAGTGTTACGTAAAGGCGACGTTAACAAATAAACCCTAAAACCCTAGGTGCACGATTTCTGCATTCACGGGTACCGGGTACGTGGTGGAGCACCTTTGTATGAATAGTCAGCTCGCGTGATAATTTAATCCGTAGGAGTTGATGGTCGGGACCACAGGTGAACGACTTGGAGCGTGGTGGCTCGCCAGTTGCCACAGATCGAGTAGCCACGTTTAAAATATCATTTTTAGCAGGGTTAATTTAATCTGCATGCATGACTCTCCTCCCCCACGCTCGTCCAATCCGTTGTGACCAGCAATATTTTCACCCCTTCGCTCCCCCGTAATTTACTCCAACAAATATGCCCACGTAGTTGTTACTTAACTGTAGGTGCATTGGGTCACTGACATATGGGCCCAACAGGGGTCTGGCCCACATGTCAGTGACGCAACTGGACCTGCAGTTAAGTCAGTGCAGCTCAGTCCATATCTTACGTAGGTGTGCCATTGCTCGCTATAAATACTGCGCCTCCCACGACATCACTATCTCCTCCCCCTCACGTTCACGTTCATCGCTATCTCCTCCCCCTCCCTCTCACGTCGACCACCATGGCATCGCCCCTCCCAAACCCTAGGATCCCCTCGCTGCATCGAGCGGATGGTCACGCGTCGCCGTTCTGTTCCTCGCCGCCACTAGTCGAGGAGGACGCATCGGTGTTCCTCTCCTCGCCGCTACGTGACGCGTCGATGTTCCATTCCTCGCCACCACTAGTCGAGGAGGATGCGTCGGTGTTCCGCTCCTCGCTGCAACGCGTCAAGGTGGACGCGTCGGCGTTCCCAATCTCGCCAGCACGCGCGCCGGAGGACACTCGGCTCCCCGCTACGAGGAGAACGCCGCGCCACCCGCCGAGCCCCCCAACCTTGAGGAGCTTTGGAAAGAAATGGATGTCGCCTTGTGGGAGGCTTTGCCGCCAGCAGAGCGCGCCAAAATAGAGGCGGAGAAGAAGGCCGAGGAAGAGAAGCGCACCACGGAACAAGCTGCCTGGGAGGCCTATGTCGTGTTCGGGAGAGTCAGGCAATTGGCTCTTTGGCAGATGGCTCGTGCGAGGGCCGTGAGGGTGGCGGAGGACGCCCGTGCCGACGCCTTGAGTGCAGTCGGGCCCAAGCGCCTCATCTACGCTTGGCGGTACGTGGACCGGGTGCACGCTTCCAGCGAGAAAGAGTACCTGTTGGCGCTGGATCACCACACTGGTGAGATCACGCTCGTCTGCCAGCAAGCCGCCAATCAGCACCTCGCGAGTTGCGAGGCTGAGGAAGAGGCGTTGTGTCGGCGCGATGGGAAACGGCCGCGCACCAGGGCACTCATGGCACGCCGCAAGCGCTCCTGCGAGCGCCATGGCTTTTAGGAGGAGTATAATTTTTGTTTTGTAAGGCGATCTCATTAGTTTTGGGACGCAAATGATAAATCCCGAACGTTCAGGAATTTTTAGCGTCCTTAATTAAGTATGTAAAAGGGAAAGTTTGGAAAACTTGTGTA
This sequence comes from Triticum dicoccoides, assembly GCF_002162155.2. Taxonomy (NCBI): domain Eukaryota; kingdom Viridiplantae; phylum Streptophyta; class Magnoliopsida; order Poales; family Poaceae; genus Triticum; species Triticum dicoccoides. Next base: position 30,958,756 of record NC_041386.1, on the reverse strand, counting down.
TTTGTACACATTTTGCAAGTACGTGCATATAGCACAAACTTTACTATATACATCGCACTACACGTCTCTCTCGATATATGCTTGCAGACTGTGCTACTCCCTTCGTCCAGGTCAATAAGTCATCTTTGGTTGTGCACCGTGACCAAGAAGGAGGGAAGACTTATACACCTAGACGGAGGGAGTACTACTATTACTTGTGTACTCCCTCCGTCCGGGTTTATTAGGCCTCTCAGCATCACAAGCATGTCCCCTTTTATAAGGCCCCGCGTTGGAAAGGTGCATGCATGCAACCATTTCATTGGTTGTATTGAAAGCTATTGTTGTTGGTGCCATGGCTGAAAAGTTAATACACTTCATGTGTGCTTTTTCATTGGCTGCATGCATGTGAGAGAGTGCATTGGGAGTGGAATGGAAGAATTAATGTGAGCAAATTACTATGTGTCTTGGTCTAAGAGAAGTTGTCTTTAGGCCTAATAAACCTGGACGGAGGGAGTACGTGCAAATGCACGTTTTAACATTACGATGCGGTTTTTGTAAAAGTAGAAAAACAACACTAGTCAAGCTTGTGAAACGATTCAATGCAAAACAAATGCAGAAATGCTCGTTTGATTGTTTACTTTTAGCTTCCTTCTCTATGGTTATTTCTCTGTCGTAATTTGTATGGAGTATCTCACTGGTTGGAAAGGCATGCAAATTCCCAAACCACTTCCTACACCCCGTATCGAATTTTTTGCCTAACAAGTTGTGCCGCGCAATTGGAATTCCAACTTGAGTACTACTACTAGTAGGAGTACCAGGGGCCAGTTCTTTTAGGCTTCTAGATTGGTAATCCCATAACTACTACCTCCATCATGGTTTATTGGTCCCCATTGTAATCTGTGTCAAATTTTGATCATAAATTTAAGTAATGAAATGTTAGTGCATGTCACATGCACTACTCCATCCGTCTAGGTGAGTAAGTCATCTTAGGCTGTGCACCGTGACCAAGGAGGAGGAGAAACGAGAAACGTTAATGTTTATTTGCTAATTAATAGTATTGCATGCAATAAACTAACCACTGCATGTCGTGTTTAATATCTCAAGTCATTAAAAGCATGCACACTCTTTATCTCTTATTGGTTGATATGTCAAGAAACAAGAAACAAGGTAGAAGTTAATACACCGCGCCTAAGTGTTTTGGGATTATTTGGTTTTCGTAAGATGGCTTACACACCTAGACGGAGGGATTACAATGGTGAGGAATAAACCAGTTAAATCTTTGTTTAAAATTTAGCACAAATTACAATGGTGAGGAATAAACTAGGACGGAGTAGTAGTTTAGAAGCCCAAATAAATGAGTGAGGCGCCTTATTGTTACTCTCCACTGTGACTAGTTTTGTGGGAAAAGCTGGGGAAGCTGCCAAAAGAACTGGCCCTAGGAGTAGTAGCTAGGGATCGAGTGTGCGAGATGAACCGGAGAAAGTAAATGCAGAGAGATGAAATGCAAAAAAGACGGAGGGATGTGATGGTTGCTTGTTCGTTTATTTTACCAGGCCACTTATTACTGGGAGTGGTTGGGTTTTGTGATATGACGGCTTTACTGCTGCGCCACGAGCTGGGTGAGAGGTGAGACTCCCGTGTAGCGCCGCCCTCTACACCTGTACTACATCGGTCATGGTTTATTAGTCCCCCATTGAATTTGACTGAAGATTTAACTAACAAAATGTTAGTGCATGTCAACAAAAACTATATCGTTGGATTCGTATTTGAACATAGTTTTGAACGATATAATTTTAGGTGACATGCATCAGCATTTATCATACTATATATAATGTTAGTTCAATTTTTGGTCGTACTAATCTATAGTAGTAAGGTAACCATGCGTTGCACCGAAGAGTGAAATGCATTGATCGGGGAGTTGTTAAATTTGACAAAGGATGTGGGGGTCATCTCATGTGTAACGGGTATCGATAGGTTTCTTCGGATATTATTTCATCTCTAGAGCTCACAAACATCTGGGTGAAATAGATAAAAAAGTATCTTTTGCAAACAAAAGCGTTCAACTGTTCAACCTGCATCCAAAACTTGTGAAGAAATAACACTTATTGTGCTTTGCAAGAAATGATCTTTAAGAATTAGTTTTTGAGTATCGATTGTTATACATATTGGCTACAAATGACATGGCACTTTCTTATAGTCAACAGTTGGCTATACTATTAAGTAATATTAACCATGCCCTTATACACCTAGACAGAGGGATTAAATCAGGATGACTTGCAAGCGGGCAGAGGAGATGTAAGAAATGGTTCATCGTAAGTCTTTCACCAGTACTGTAGTAAAAATTCATACATGGAAGAGACTAAACCATAAACGGATACACTTTTATTCATTATACTCCAATAGAGCAAGATCCTGCTTGGAAGTCTCCACATGCTTAGACAGCGGATTACATTGAGCGAAGACTAATGATCAACATTTAACTTGATAATGCGTATGCCCAGGTGAACCTCCTTGGAGTCCTCGTGCACTGCGTCGGCGGGTAAAGAATGCCATGGGTTTTCCAAGTCCACATTGGTGGGATAGTCCCAGCTCCCTAGAGTCCAAGTCCGTTCGATGAGGCCGGTGTCGCCGCCCATGCGACCCGGAGGGGTAGTAACACTGACCACGCACCCGTACATCGGTCTCGTGTTAGTGTCAGTGTCAGCGGCGTCACCCCTGACGCACATTACAGAGACGGGGCGGCGGCCTGCGCGGGCCTCGCTGGTGCCCACGATCAAGAGGAAGACGCTGCCGTCCTCCTCTGAGGCTAGCAGGCGGCGGTGATCCTCCAGCGACTCCGGCATGGTGAACGAGTAGCACGTCTCGTACTTGATGTTCTCCGCAAAGGGCCAGCAGTAACCGCTGCACGCATCCGTGAGGTGATGCACCATGTCCGCCGGCGAGCCACAAAACGGCATCGGGCACTCATAACAGTGGACGAAGGGCTCCTTGGAGGCATCGACCAGGCCGTCCAGGAAACGGGAGTGGCCGTAGGGGATGTTGCGCCAGTTGAATATATGAGCAAGTTACTACGAGATTTTATCCGAATAAGCACAAAATAAATCATGAATTCTACCACGATTTCGAACAGGAAGGACAGAAACACATACGTTGCAACGGGAGCAACACTATTGGTGTTGAGGTTGTCGCCCATGTCCAAACACCACGTAGACACGGTCTTTGAGCACGGTTCGTAGTCGTTCCACGCTCGGGCATTGAAGTTTGTAACTATTTTAGATTAGAATATACTACTCCTCCGGTGCTAGTAGTAGAGCAGAGTCCTACTCTACTAGTCTACTCAAGTAACTTAGGGCATAACACTGTAGGGACTACCAGTACTGTGATCACTCAAGCAAGTTGTCTGGCATCGACATGACCCTACGCTGCTGGTATGTGTCTCGTAAGTCAAGCGGCGTGCTGTAGTCATCATCACCTGTTCACTTCCCGCAGCACATATTTGCTTCTCCATCTTTGTCCGCACATAATCTCGTCCAACTTCCATCCCCGCTAAGGCGCCCCCCCTCGTCCAAAACCAAAGCACTAACAATGGCAGAACCGAGCAGCATCCGCCGAAAGAGTGCATGGAATTCGCTCCCCACAGAGGTAATCAAGCTCATTGTTTCGCGTGTGGACAATCTCAGTACCATGCCACTCGCCGCATGCTCGTCGGGGTTGTACTGTTTACTCAAAGCCCTCAGGCCGGAGATTTTTAAGCCAGCTCCTTGCTTGCTAATGCTGCCTGATCTTCAGAAATGGTGTGTCACGCAGCATAACGGTCGTAGGGTGGTGAGCATCAACCCCCTTGACTGTGATCCGATCCCCGTCAGCCTCAACTACATTAACGGTATGTACTAGGTCGGCATGAACACATCTTGGATGGTGCTCGTTGACGGTCGCGACAGCTGGATGCTCGTGGATGCTCGTGGAGGTCTTCACTCTTCTGGCCTCCTTACTGCTTCTGTTGCACCCCCATCCCTGGTTGCTGCTACTGCTGCTATTTTCAATGTACAATCAGTAGTATATTTCGTCTGTTGGTTGAATAAATGTGTTATTAGAACGACAAACACAATGTTTTGGAGGTCGTTGCATGGTTCGATTCTTTAGTGCCCTGTACTGTATGTAGCGCATACTATTTTTCGTACGGAACACATTTTCCACTTGTTGATAACATGCAACCCACTGATGAAGGCCCAATAGAGAAGCCCATAATTAACTGGATGGGAGGCTCTCACATGAATCCGGCCCAGGTACATGCTCATGGTCCCCTAAACATAAATAAGTAAATAAATAAATAAATAAAGCTAAATGCTCATGCACCAGTTCTTTGGGAAAATAGGTAGCCCACTATTTCTTTTTGAAGAATACCCAAGCTAGGCCTATTTGTTTTCTCCGAATTACTGGGCTGCAAATCTTTAAAGACGAGGAGGGATGCATTCCGGCCTGGCTTAAGAGTATGATCAATGTTTGTTAAAAGTAATATCAAAAGGGGTTGAAAATTCCAAAAAAATTATAGCAAATGGGATATAAGTTTCTTTTTTGTTTTTGTTCTTCACTGATATCCTATACGTATTTCGTTGGATTTAACATGACATAGTACTAATTTATTTTTAAATTTGTTTTAGTATGGCTATTAATTTTTGGATTAAGAATATTTCGTTCCCCAGCAAAAATTTGCGAATTTTTTCAAAATTTCCCACATATTTAGTTATTTTTTCGACCCTAGTACTGACCAGAAAATGGCCAGCAATTCTAAAAATGGAAAACGGGCTGCAATAAATTCCATATGAATTAGAAAATGAGTAAAAATTATAAAAATAATAGCAAATGGGCTGTACACACCACAAATTTCGAGGCTGACTTGTTTACACAAGGCTTTGTCAGTGAACACAGGATTCTAGCAGTAGTGACTGTTGGATGTCCATCCAACGGCCGACGTGCTTCTTCAATCTCTGATCTTCCTGCTCCAGCCACCTAAAATAGCACCGGCGGGACTGCCTACTCCCTCCTCTTGTGGCCCGCTGTGATGCCGTGCAGGCTTCCCGGCCCACCCTACTCCCTCCGCTGGCCTGGCCGCACGCAATCAACTGCCTCCTTATTACGCTAAAAAATGATTCCTCCACTGACATCTGGGGTGCACCGGTTGGGAGGCTGACCTGTGGGCCTACTAAGTTGACGCGTACGCAGGGCTTGTCAACTTAGTCAACAAATGATTCTGGTAGCAGTAACCGTTGGATTTGAATCGAACGGTCCTGCTACTTCTTCAATCGCTGCTCTTCTTGCACCAGCCGCCCAAACCAGCGCCGGGGAGACCGCCTGCTCCTGCCTCGAGTGGCCGGCTGTGCTACCGTTGAGGCCTCATTGCCCCTACTACTCCCACCGCTAGCCAGGCCCTGCGGCGACGGCAGCCTCACACTGCAGCCGAACCAGTGAACCCTCGTACTCCTCTCCGCGTGGGCATCCACTGTCGCGTCTTCCCCGGCTCCGCGTCGTCCCCTTCCTAGGCTTCGCCATCGTCCACCGCCTTGGTGCTCTTGGCGCGGTGTGGTCAACATGGTCAACGACATTCCATCGGAAGAGTAGTGTACGTGGAGAGGCTAACAGCTGGGTCCATGGCCACAACCTAGTTTTTTTGTGATTTGCCAAGTAAGTCGCTTTGTCAGGCCTGTTGGGCTACAAATCTTTCAAGACGAGGAGAGCTTTCATTCGGCTGGCCGAGAAAATGGCCCATCAATAATGAGAAATGAGCTGTACATTTTTAAAACACATCAAACCGGCAATTAGTTTCAAATATCTTTTTTTTCATTTCGAGATTTTAAATTACATTAATTTTTATGCATGGAGAATTTGTTGGATTTTATATTGATATACATTTATTTTTAAAATCAGTTTGAATGTGCGTCGAAATTTCGGGATTAAAAACAGTTCAGACCGCACCAAAATATGCAAAATTTCGTATAATTTTTTAACCGTGGCCACAATATGGGCTGTAATGCTAACAAAAAGAATATGGGCTCCAAAAAACCTTAATAATTAGCAAATGGGCTGTAAATTATTAGAAATAATGGCAGATGGGTTGTATGCTATTTTCCACAGATTTGAGGCTTTCCTAAAAAAAAGGTTGACGCACAAGCAGTGACTGTTGGATGGCCATCCAACGGCCGTCATGCTTCTTCAATCTCTGCTCTTCCTGCTCCAGCCGCTCAAACAAGCGCCGGCGGGACTGCCTGCTCCCTCCTCCCCGCGGCCGGCTCTGCTGCCACGCAGGCCTCACCGCCCCACCGTACTCCCATCGCTGGCCTAGCCATCCCTCTACTCACCCATACCTGCTGTTATTCTCCGGCGACGACAGATGAACCAGTAAGCCCTCATACAGTCGTACTCCCTTCCGCGTGGGAAACAACTGCCGAGGCTTCCCTGCCTCCATGTCGTTCCCTTCCTAGGCCTCGCCGTCGTCCACCGCTGATGTCTACTACACAACCTTCTTCTTGTAGACGTTGTTGGGCCTCCAAGTACAGAGGTTTTTAGGACAGTAGCAAATTTCCCTCAAGTGGATGACCTAAGGTTTATCAATCCATAGGAGGCGTAGGATGAAGATGGTCTCTCTCAAGCAACCCTGCAACCAAATAACAAAGAGTCTCTTGTGTCCCCAACACACCCAATACAATGGTAAATTGTATAGGTGCACTAGTTCGACGAAGAGATGGTGAAACAAGTGGTATATGGATAGTAGATAAAGGTATTTGTAATCTGAAATTATAAAAACAGCAAGGTAGTAAGTGATAAAAGTGAGCGTAAACGGTACTGCAATGCTAGGAAACAAGGCCTAGGGTTCATACTTTCACTAGTGTAAGTTCCCTCAACAATGATAACATAATTGGATCACATAACCATCCCTCAACATGCAACAAAGAGTCACTCCAAAGTCACTAATAGCGGAGAACGAAAGAAGAGATTATGGTAGGGTACGAAACCACCTCAAAGTTATTCTTTCCAATCAATCCGTTGGGCTATTCTTATAAGTGTCACAAACAGCCTTAGAGTTCGTACTAGAATAACACCTTAAGACACAAATCAACCAAAACCCTAATGTCACCTAGATACTCCAATGTCACCTCAAGTATCCATGGGTATGATTATACGATATGCGTCACACAATCTCAGATCCATCTATTCAACCAACACATAGGACCTCAAAGAGTGCCCCAAAGTTTCTACCGAAGAATCACAACGAAAACATGTGCCAACCCCTATGCATAGGTTCATGGGCGGAACCCGCAAGTGGATCACCAAAACATACATCAAGTGAATCACGTGGTATCCCATTGTCACCACAGATACGCACAGCAAGACATACATCAAGTGTTCTCAAATCTTTAAAGACTCAATCCGATAAGATTACTTCAAAGGGGAAACTCAATTCATTACAAGAGAGTAGAGGGGGGAAGAAACATCATAGGATCAAAATATGATAGCAAAGGTCACGATACATCAAGATCGTATCACCTCAAGAACACGAGAGAGAGATCAAACACATAGCTACTGGTACATACGCTCAGCCCCGAGGGAGAACTACTCCCTCCTCGTCATGGAGAACACTGGGATGATGAAGATGGCCACCGGAGAAGGATTGCCCCCTCCGGCAGGGTGCCAAAACGGGTCTAGATTGGCTTTTGGTGGCTACGGAGGCTTCTGGCGGCGGAACTCCCGATCTATTGTGCTCTCGGATGTTTTTAGGGTATATGGAGATATATAGGCGGGAGAAGTACGTCAGGAGGGCCACAAGGGGCCCACGAAGGTGGAGGGCGCGCCCAGGGGGGTGGGCGCGCCCCCCTGCCTCATGGCCTCCTCGCAGGTCCCCCGACATGCACTCCAAGTCTTCTGGGCTTCTTTCCTTCCAACAATGAGTTCCGTGAAGTTTCAGGTCAATTAGACTCCGTTTGATTTTCCTTTTCTTCAAAACCCTAAAACAGGGTAAAAACAGAAACTGACACTAGGCTCTGGGTTAATAGGCTAGTCCCAAAAATGATATAAAAGTGTATAATAAAGCCCATAAACATTCAAAACAGTAGATAATATAGCATGGAGCAATCAAAAATTATAGATACGTTGGATACGTATCAGCATCCCCAAGCTTATTTCCTGCTCGTCCTCGAGTAGGTAAATGATAAAAACAGAATTTTTCATGCGGAGTGCTACTTGGCATAATTTCAATGTAATTCTTCTTAATTGTGGTATGAATATTCAGATCCATAAGATTCAAGACAAAAGTTCATATTGACATGAAAATAATAATACTTCAAGCATACTAACTAAGAAATTATGTCTTCTCGAAATAACATGGCCAAAGAAAGCTATCCCTACAAAATCATATAGTCTGGCTATGCTCCATCTTCACCACACAAAATATTTAAATCATGCACAACCCCGATGACAAGCCAAGCAATTGTTTCATACTTTTGATGTTCTCAAACTTTTTCAATCTTCACGCAATACATGAGCGTGAGCCATGGACATAGCACTATAGGTGGAATAGAATGGTGGTTGTGGAGAAGACAAAAAGGGAGAAGATAGTCTCGCATCAACTAGGCGTATCAACGGGCTATGGAGATGCCCATCAATAGATATCAATGTGAGTGAGTAGGGATTGCCATGCAACGGATGCATTAGAGCTATAAATGTATGAAAGCTCAAAAAGAAACTAAGTGAGTGTGCATCCAACTTGCTTGCTCATGAAGACCTAGGGCATTTTGAGGAAGCCCATCATTGGAATATACAAGCCAAGTTCTATAATGAAAGGTTCCCACTACTATATGAAAGTGACAACATAGGAGACTCTCTATCATGAAGATCATGGTGCTACTTTGAAGCACACGTGTGGTAAAAGGATAGTAGCATTGCCCCTTCTCTCTTTTTCTCTCATTTTTTTATTTGGGCATTTTCTATTTTTATGGCCTCTTTTCTTTCTCTTTTTTTATTTGTGCTTCTTTGGCCTCTTTTATTTATTTTTCGTCCAGAGTCTCATCCCGACTTGTGGGGGAATCATAGTCTCCATCATCCTTTCCTCACTGGGACAATGCTCTAATAATGATGATCATCACACTTTTATTTACTTACAACTCAAGAATTACAACTCGATACTTAGAACAAGATATGACTCTATATGAATGCCTCCGGCGGTGTACCAGGATGTGCAATGATGCAGGAGTTACATGTATGAAAGAATTATGAACAGTGGCTTTTCCACAAATACTATGTCAACTACATGATCATGCTAAGCAATATGACAATGATGGAGTGTGTCATAATAAACGGAACGGTGGAAATTTGCATGGCAATATATCTCGGAATGGCTATGGAAATGCCATAATAGGTAGGTATGGTGGCTGTTTTGAGGAAGGTATATGATGGGTTTATGGTACCGGCGAAAGTTGCGCGGTACTAGAGAGGCTAGCAATGGTGGAAGGGTGAGAGTGCGTATAATCCATGGACTCAACATTAGTCATAAAGAACTCACATACTTATTGCAAAAATCTATTAGTTATCGAAACAAGGTACTACGCGCATGCTCCTAGGGGGATAGATTGGTAGGAAAAGACCATCGCTCGTCCCCGACCGCCACTCATAAGGAAGGCAATCAATAAATAAATCATGCTCCGACTTCATCACATAACGGTTCACCATACGTGCATGCTACGGGAATCACAAACTTCAACACAAGTATTTCTCAAATTCACAACTACGCAACTAGCATGACTCTAATATTACCATCCTCATATCTCAAAACAATCATCAAGTATCAAACTTCTCTTAGTATTCAACACACTCACAAGAGAATTTTATTATTAATCTTGTATACCTAGCATATTAGGATTTTAAGAAAATTACCATGCTATTTAAGACTCTCAAAATAATATAAGTGAAGCATGAGAGTTCATCTATTTCTTCAAAATAAAACTACCACCATGCTCTAAAAGATATAAGTGAAGCACTAGAGCAACAACAAACTACTCCGAAAGATATAAGTGAAGATCAATGAGTAGTTGAATAATTACGCAACTATGTGAAGACTCTCTAACATTTAATAATTTAAGATCTTGGTATTTTATTCAAACATCAAGCAAAGCAAAATAAAATGACATTCTAAGAATGGCAAACATCATGTAAAGAAGCAAAAACTTAGGATCAACCGATACTAACCGACAGTTGTTGAAGAAGAAAGGTGGGATGCCAACCGGGGCATCCCCAAGCTTAGATGCTTGAGACTTATTGAAATATTATCTTGGGGTGCCTTGGGCATCCCCAAGCTTGAGCTTTTGTGTCTCCTTAATTCCTCTCATATCACGGTCTCCCTAAATCTCAAAAGCTTCATCCACACAAAACTCAACAAGGACTCGTGAGATAAGTTAGTATAAACCATTGCAAAAACCTTATCATACTCTACTGTAGAAAATCACTAAAACTATTATTTAATATTTCATACTAAATTTCTCTGCATATTTAATAGTCCTATATTCAAATAGAATCATTAAAGAAGCAAACATATGCAAACATAACAGCAATCTGCCTAAACAGGACAGTCTGTAAAGAATGCAGCAACATCCATACTTACCTAGCTCAAAAAATTATGAAATAAAATTCACACTGTAGTAAATTTATCATATCTTAATATGCAAAAGGTTTCAACATTTTATCACATTCTGACTTTTCTAGGGAATTATTGCAACAGCGGTAAACTTTCTGTTTTCAAACAGCAACATGTATACTTGTAACATAGGCATAGTAAAGGCTATCAATGCCACTTTTATTGAAATAGAAGGTGAAAAACATTGTTCTAAATAACATCAAGCAAATTCTAACAAAATAAATTGACGCTCCAAGCAACACACATATTATGTGGCGAATAAAAATATAGCTCCAAGTAAAGTTACCGATGAACGAAGATGAAAGAGGGAATGCCTTCCGGGGCATCCCCAAGCTTAGGCTCTTGGTTGTCCTTGAATATTACCTTGGGGTGCCTTGGGAATCCCCAAGCTTAGGCTCTTGCCACTCCTTATTCCATAGTCCATCGAATCTTTACCCAAAACTTGAAAACTTCACAACACAAAACTTAACAGAAAACTCATAAGCTCCGTTAGTATAAGAAAATAAATCACCACTTCAAGGTACTATAATGAACTCGTTCTTTATTTATATTTGTGTTAAAACTACTGTATTCCAACTTATCTATGGTTTATAAACTATTTTACTAGCCATAGATTCATCAAAATAAGCAAACAACACACGAAAAACAGAATCTGTCAAAAACAGAACAGTCTGTAGTAATCGGGATCAAACGTATACTTATGGAACACATAAAATTCTCAAATAAATTGCTGGACCTGAGGAATTTATCTATTAATCATATGCAAAAAGAATTAACTAAATATCACTCTCCAAATAAAAATGGCAGCAATTCTCGTGAGCGCTAAAGTTTCTGTTTTTTACAGCATGATCGCAAAGACTTCCCCCAAGTCTTTCCAACGGTTCTACTTGGCACAAACACTAACCACATCTAAACAGAGGCTAGATGAATTATTTATTACTAAACAGGAGCAAAAAGCAAGGAACAAAAATAAAATTGGGTTGCCTCCCAACAAGCGCTATCGTTTAACGCCCCTAGCTTGGCATGATGATTTCAATGATGCTCACATAAAAGATAAGAATTGAAACATAAAGAGAGCATCATAAAGAATATGACTAGCACATTTAAGTCTAACGTAATTCCTATGCATAGGGATTTTTTGAGCAAACAACTTATGGGAACAAGAATCAACTTGCATAGGAAGGTAAAACAAGCATAACTTCAAAACTTTAAACACATAGAGAGGAAACTTGATATTATTGCAACTCCTACAAGCATATATTCCTCCCTCATAATAATTTTCAGTAGCATCATGAATGAATTCAACAATATAACCAGCACATAGTCATTCTTTTCATGATCTACAAGCATAGAAAATTTATTACTCTCCACATAAGCAAGATTCTTCTCATGAATAATAGTGGGAGCAAACTCAACCAAATAACTATCATGTGATTGAAAATTAAGATCAAGATGACAAGTTTCATGGTTAGCATCATTCTTTAAAGCATACGTGTCATCACAATAATCATCATAGATAGGAGGCATGCTTTCATCATAACAAATTTGCTCATCAAAACTTGGGGGACAAAAGTTATCATCTTCATCAAACGTAGCTTCCCCAAGCTTGTGGCTTTGCATATCATTAGCATCATAGATATTCAAGGAATTTATACTAACAACATTTCAATCATGCTCATCATTCAAAGATTTAGTGCCAAAAATTTTATAGATTTCTTTTCTAGCACTTGAGCACAATTGTCCTTTCCATCATACCCACGAAAGATATTAAAAAGGTGAAGCGTATGAGACAAACTCAATTCCATTTTTTTTATAGTTTTCTTTTATAAACTAAACTAGTGATAAAACAAGAAACTAAAAGACTCGATTGCAAGATCTAAAGATATACCTTCAAGCACTCACCTCCTCGGCAACGGCGCCAGAAAAGAGCTTGATGTCTACTACACAACCTTCTTCTTGTAGACGTTGTTGGGCCTCCAAGTGCAGAGGTTTGTAGGACAGTAGCAAATTTCCCTCAAGTGGATCACCTAAGGTTTATCAATCCGTAGGAGGCGTAGGATGAAGATGGTCTCTCTCAAGCAACCCTGCAACCAAATAACAAAGAGTCTCTTGTGTACCCAACACACCCAATACAATGGTAAATTGTATAGGTGCACTAGTTTGGCGAAGAGATGGTGAAACAAGTGGTATATGGATAGTAGATAAAGGTATTTGTAATATGAAATTATAAAAACAACAAGGTAGCAAGTGATAAAAGTGAGCGTAAACGATATTGCAATGCTAGGAAACAAGGCCTAGGGTTCATACTTTCACTAGTGTAAGTTCCCTCAACAATGATAACATAATTGGATCACATAACCATCCCTCAACATGCAACAAAGAGTCACTCCAAAGTCACTAATAGCAGAGAACGAAAGAAGAGATTATGGTAGGGTACGAAACCACCTCAAAGTTATTCTTTCCAATCAATCCGTTGGGCTATTCCTATAAGTGTCACAAACAACCCTAGAGTTCATACTAGAATAACACTTTAAGACACAAATCAACCAAAACCCTAATGTCACCTAGATACTCCAATGTCACCTCAAGTATCTGTGGTTATGATTATATGATATGCATCACACAATCTCAGATCCATCTATTCAACCAACACATAGGACCTCAAAGAGTGCCCCAAAGTTTCTACCGGAGAATCACGACGAAAACATGTGCCAACCTCTATGCATAGGTTCATGGGCGGAACCCGGAAGTGGATCACCAAAACATACATCAAGTGAATCACGTAGTATCCCATTGTCACCACAGATACGCACGACAAGACATACATCAAGTGTTCTAAAATCTTTAAAGACTCAATCCGATAAGATTACTTCAAAGGGGAAACTCAATTCATTACAAGAGAGTAGAGGGGGGAAGAAACATCATAGGATCCAAATATAATAGCAAAGCTCATGATACATCAAGATCGTATCACCTCAAGAACACGAGAGAGAGAGAGAGATCAAACACATAGCTACTGGTACATACCCTCAGCCCCGAGGGAGAACTACTCCCTCCTCGTCATGGAGAGCACCGGGATGATGAAGATGGCCACCGGAGAAGGATTGCCCCCTCCGGCAGGGTGCCAGAACGGGTCTAAATTGGCTTTTGGTGGCTACGGAGGCTTCTGGCGGCGGAACTCCCGATCTATTGTGCTCTCGGATGTTTTTAGGGTATATGGAGATATATAGGCAGAAGAAGTATGTCAGGGGGGCCACGAGGGGCCCACGAGGGTGGAGGGCGCACCCAGGGGGTGGGCGCCCCCTGCCTCGTGGCCTCCTCGCAGGTCCCCCGATGTGCACTCCATGTCTTCTGGGCTTCTTTCCTTCCAACAATGTGTTCCGTGAAGTTTCAGGTCAATTGGACTCCGTTTGATTTTCCTTTTCTTAGAAACCCTAAAACATGGTAAAAACAGAAAGTGGCACTAGGCTCTGGGTTATAGATTAGTCCCAAAAATGATATAAAAGTGTATAATAAAGCCCATAAACATTCAAAACAGTAGATAATATAGCATGGAGCAATCAAAAATTATAGATACGTTGGAGACGTATCAATCTCCCTGGTGCTCTCGGCGTGGCCTGGTCAACATGGTCAACGACCGACATGCATCTGAAGTGGACTGTACGTGGAGAGGTCGACAACTGGGTCCACGGCCGCACGCAAGGAAATGCCTCCTTATTATGTGCAAAATAATGATTCCTCCACCTGACATCAGGGACCCACCGAAAGGGCCTCTGTATTTCGCGAAAAAGCGTTACCGCCGCTGACAGCTCGGACCCACTAGCTATATCTTCGCACGCAAGGAAGTGCCTCCTTATTACGCACAAAAAAATGAATACTCCCCCTGTTAGCTGGGACCCAGTATAGTGGAAGGCTGACTTGTGGGCCTACTAAGTTGACGGGGACGGAGGGCTTTGTCAACTTAGTCAATATGCATGATTCTTGCTCCAGTGACCGTACGATGTCCATCCAACGGCCGTAGTGCTTCTTCAACCTCTGGTCTTCTTGCTCTAGCCGCCCAAACCAGCGCCGGTCGTGCCTCATGCTTCTGCCTCCCGTGGCCGGCTGCGATGCGGCGGAGGCCTCACCGCCCTCTACTACTCCCACCGCAGGCCAGGCCATCCCTCTACTCACCCACACCCGCTGTTATTCTGCGGCGACGGCAACCTCACACCGCAGCGAACCAGTGAACCCTCGTACTCCTCTACGTGTGGGCATCCACTGCCTCGTCTTCCTCGGCTCCGCGTCGTCCCCTTCCTAGGCCTCGCCGTCGTCCACCGCTCTGGTGCTCTCGGCACGGCGTGGTCAACGTGGTCAAGGAACGGCTTCCATCGGACGTGGACTGTACGTGGAGAGGCTGACAGCTAGGTCCATGGCCGCACCAAGGAAGTGCCTCCTTATTATATGCAAAATAATTATTCCTCCACCTGACAACGGGGACCCACCAGACGGACCACCGTATTTCGCGAAAAAAACGTTTCCCCCCTGACTGCTGGGACCCACCAGCTACATCTTCGCACGCAAGGAAGTGCCTGACAGTCGGGACCCACCTGGTCGAAGCGTACGTAGCGTTGTCATTCTGGTCGTGAACATGTACGTACATATATACTGGTGGATGTAGAGGCGCGCATGTAGCATGTACACGTACGTACATTGGCCAGGGTGCAAGAAAGAAAATACGGCCACGTATGTGTACATACGGGCGGGGTCTTGAATGCCTACTCGTGCATACGTACGGCCAGGGCTCGTGTACATGGCTGGGTCAGAACGGAGAAACAACGTCGTCCTCGTGTTCATGGGGAGGCAACAGAATGCGTCGTGTTCATGGGGAGGCAACAGAATGCGTCGTGTTCATGGGGAGGTAACGGAATGCGTCGTGTTCATCAGGAGGCAACATAACGCGTGGGAGCCAACCGGCTGGGTCAGAACGGAATGCGTGGTCATGTTCATCGGGAGGGCTTGGACGGAACAGGCGATGGAAACGAGGCCCGGTGTACCACAAAATGGAGGAAACAGACCTCCTACATTTAGAACGGGGTCCTGTTGATCGGGAGGGGTGTGGCGTATCACAAAACGGAGGAAACTGACCTCCTACGGTCGAAACGGGGGTCCTATTGATCGGGAGGGATGTGGCATACCGCAAAACGGACGAAACGGACCTCCTACGGTCGAAACGGGGGTCATGTTGATCGGGAAGGGGTGTGGCGTACCGCAAAATGGAAGAAACGGACATCCTACGGTCGAAACGGGGGTCCTTTTCATCAGGAGGGGTGTGGCGTACCACAAAACGGGACTCCACGGGATATTGTTCATCTCCATCGTCGACCTCCTCCAGCCTCCACGGGCTACCGTCGACCTCCTCCAGCCTCCACGGGCTCCTGTTCATCCAGCCTCCACCGCGCGCTACTCCACCGGCTACTATTCAACCACCCCTCCACGGGCACCCCTCCACCGTCTACTGTTCATCCAGCCCTCCACACCATGGGGTCCTATTCAACCACCCCTCCACGGGCAACCCTCCACCATCTACTGTTCATCCAGCCCTCCACACCACAGGGTCCTATTCATCCAGAGGCAACGCCACCGCTC